>NC_084561.2:45891323-45898823 GCF_033978685.3 Nerophis lumbriciformis | reverse complement strand
TGCATGCGCATAGCATAGATCCAACAAATCGATGACTAAATTAATCGCCAACTATTTTTATAATCGATTTTAATCGATTAAATCGATTAGTTGTTGCAGCCCTAATATCCATCCATCCATCCATCTTCTTCCGCTTATCCGAGGTCGGGTCGCGGGGGCAGCAGCCTAAGCAGGGAAGCCCAGACTTCCCTCTCCCCAGCCACTTCGTCCAGCTCCTCCCGGGGAATCCCGAGGCGTTCCCAGGCCAGCCGGGAGACATAGTCTTCCCAACGTGTCCTGGGTCTTCCCCGTGGCCTCCTACCGGTCGGACATGCCCTAAACACCTCCTTAGGGAGGCGCTCAGGTGGCATCCTGACCAGATGACCGAACCACCTCATCTGGCTCCTCTCGATGCGGAGGAGCAGCGGCTTTACTTTGAGCTCCCCCCGGATGACAGAGCTTCTCACCCTATCTCTAAGGGAGAGCCCCGCCACCCGGCGGAGGAAACTCATTTCGGCCGCTTGTACCCGTGATCTTGTCCTTTCGGTCATAACCCAAAGCTCATGACCATAGGTGAGGATGGGAATGTAGATCGACCGGTAAATTGAGAGCTTTGCCTTCCGGCTCAGCTCCTTCTTCACCACAACGGATCGATACAGCGTCCGCATTACTGAAGACGCCGCACCGATCCGCCTGTCGATCTCACGATCCACTCTTCCCTCACTCGTGAACAAGACTCCGAGGTACTTGAACTCCTCCACTTGGAGCAAGATCTCCTCCCCAACCCGGAGATGGCACTCCACCCTTTTCCGGGCGAGAACCATGGACTCGGACTTGGAGGTGCTGATTCTCATCCCAGTCGCTTCACACTCAGCTGCGAACCGATCCAGTGAGAGCTGAAGATCCTGGCCAGATGAAGCCATCAGGACCACATCATCTGCAAAAAGCAGAGACCTAATCCTGCAGCCACCAAACCGGATCCCCTCAACGCCTTGACTGCGCCTAGAAATTCTGTCCATAAAAGTTATGAACAGAATCGGTGACAAAGGGCAGCCTTGGCGGAGTCCAACCCTCACCGGAAACGTGTCCGACTTACTGCCGGCAATGCGAACCAAGCTCTGACACTGATCATACAGGGAGCGGACCGCCACAATCAGACAGTCCGAAACCCCATACTCTCTGAGCACTCCCCACAGGACTTCCCGAGGGACACGGTCGAATGCCTTCTCCAAGTCCACAAAGCACATGTAGACTGGTTGGGCAAACTCCCATGCACCCTCAAGGACCCTGCCGAGAGTATAGAGCTGGTCCACAGTTCCACGACCAGGACGAAAACCACACTGTTCCTCCTGAATCCGAGGTTCGACTATCCGGCGTAGCCTCCTCTCCAGTACACCTGAATAGACCTTACCGGGAAGGCTGAGGAGTGTGATCCCACGATAGTTGGAACACACCCTCCGGTTCCCCTTTTTAAAGAGAGGAACCACCACCCCGGTCTGCCAATCCAGAGGTACTGCCCCCGATGTCCACGCGATGCTGCAGAGTCTTGTCAACCAAGACAGCCCTACAGCATCCAGAGCCTTAAGGAACTCCGGGCGGATCTCATCCACCCCCGGGGCCTTGCCACCGAGGAGCTTTTTAACTACCTCTGCAACCTCAGCCCCAGAAATAGGAGAGCCCACCACAGATTCCTCAGGCACTGCTTCCTCATAGGAAGACGTGTTGGTGGGATTGAGGAGGTCTTCGAAGTATTCCCTCCACCGATCCACAACTTCCGCAGTCGAGGTCAGCAGAACACAATCCGCACCATACACGGTGTTGGTAGTGCACTGCTTCCCCTTCCTGAGGCGGTGGATGGTGGTCCAGAATCGCTTCGAAGCCGTCCGGAAGTCGTTTTCCATGGCTTCCCCGAACTCCTCCCATGTCCGAGTTTTTGCCTCCACGACCGCTGAAGCCGCACACCGCTTGGCCTGTCGGTACCTGTCCGCTGCCTCAGGAGTCCCATGAGCCAAAAGAACCCGATAGGACTCCTTCTTCAGCTTGACGGCATCCCTCACCGCCGGTGTCCACCAACGGGTTCTAGGATTACCGCCACGACAGGCACCAACTACCTTGCGGCCACAGCTCCAATCAGCCGCCTCGACAATAGAGGTGCGGAACATGGTCCACTCGGACTCAATGTCCAGCACCTCCCTCGTGACATGTTCAAAGTTCTTCCGGAGGTGGGAATTGAAACTCTCTCTGACAGGAGACTCTGCCAGACGTTCCCAGCAAACCCTCACAATGCGTTTGGGCCTGCCAGGTCTGTCCGGCATCCTCCCCCACCATCGCAGCCAACTCACCACCAGGTGGTGATCGGTAGAAAGCTCCGCCCCTCTCTTCACCCGAGTGTCCAAAACATGAGGCCGCAAATCCGATGACACAACTACAAAGTCGATCATAGAACTGCGGCCTAGGGTGTCCTGGTGCCAAGTGCACATATGGACACCCTTATGCTTGAACATGGTGTTCGTTATGGACAATCCGTGACGGGCACAAAAGTCCAATAACAAAACACCACTTGGGTTCAGATTAGTTGTTGCAGCCCTAATATATATATATATATATATATATATATATTAGAGATGCGCGGTTTGCGGACACAACCGCGGAGTCCGCGGATTATCCGCGGATCGGGCGGATGAAATTTAAAAAAATTAGATTTTATCCGCGGGTCGGGTCGGGCGGTTGAAATAAAAAAAAAATTAGATTTTAAATAGATTCAGGCGGGTGGCAGTTAAACCAATTGGTAAATATATATACATAGTTAAATGTTGTTACCCACATACGAAAAACGAGCAGGCACCTGCAGCATATGCCACAACAGAAGAAGAAAAAAAAAAGAGATGGACACTTTTACGGAGCGGAGAAGGGACGCCTCGCCGGGGTCCGGGACCGAGGCCCCTTCCCCCGAGAGGGCCCCACCGGGAGCCGTAGCTGAGGCGATCCGCGAGAAGGGCCCGACGCACGTCCAGGGTCACCACCGCACCGACACCCCGCCTCGTCCGCCTTCGCCGCGGCCGGCGTCACGCGCAGCAGGTAAGCAGCTTACCTGCCCGCCACCCCCGTGGCCGGGGGCTCGTAACAGGGGTCACTCCGCGCGCTCCGCCCGCGCAGCTTACCTGCCCGCCACCCCTGTTGCCGGGGGCGCGTAACAGGGGTCACTCCGCGCGCAGTGCGCTCACGAAAGGGGTGGGGCTCACCCTGGTTGATATAGACAGCAGGACGGTGGCCATGGAAGTCGGAACCCGCTAAGGAGTGTGTAACAACCCACCTGCCGAATCAACTAGCCCTGAAAATGGATGGCGCTGGAGCGTCGGGACCATATACCCGGCCGTCGCCGGCAGCGAGACACGCTTGGAGGTGCGCTCAGCGCGGCTCCCATATGATTGCGCACTGGTGTGCGTCTGGGCCGTGACAGCGTGGCACGCATTGAATGTCTGTGCTGCATTGGATCAGTCTCCTTTCTTTAACAGGCAAAAGCTTTATAACCTCACTAATGCCTTGCATCGTCTATATTAGATATATAACAACGGGCGGGTGCGGGCGGATGGCGGGCGGATGCGGTTCTGATCAAATGTTAGATCGGGTGGATTGCGGATGGTTGACGACTTTCTGATGCGGTTGCGGATTAAATAATTGCCTATCCGCGCATCTCTACTAAGTACACAAATTAACCTCAAATTTTGGAATAAACAAAACAGCTGTTCTAAATGTGTCCACTAGATGTCGCAATATCATTATTTGTGTATCTTTGTAGATGATGCTACATATGTAGAAAATAGACCACATGGTGTTAGTGCACCAGTCCAGGAAAATGATCAAACTACATAAATAACATCCTGTAATTTGTTTTTGATATTATTTAAGAAAGTTTGATCATATTACGCCTATACTGGCTCACCTGCACTGGCTTCCTGTGCACTTAAGATGTGACTTTAAGGTTTTACTACTTACGTATAAAATACTACACGGTCTAGCTCCGTCCTATCTTGTATCCATATGTCCCTGCAAGAAATCTGCGTTCAAAGAACTCCGGCTTATTAGTGATTCCCAGAGCCCAAAAAAAGTCTGTGGGCTATAGAGCGTTTTCTATTGGGGCTCCAGTACTATGGAATGCCCTCCCGGTAACAATTAGAGATGCTACCTCAGTAGAAGCATTTAAGTCCCATCTTAAAACTCATTTGTATACTCTAGCTTTTAAATAGACCCCCTGTTAGACCAGTTGATCTGCCGTTTCTATTCTTTTCTCCTCTGCTTCCCTTTTCCTTGAGGGGGGGGGGGGCATAGGTCCGGTGGCCATGGATGAAGTGCCGGCTGTCCAGAGTCGGGACCCGGGGTGGACCGCTCGCCTGTGCATCGGCTGGGAACATCTCTGCGCTGCTGACCCGTCTTCGCTCGGGATGGTGTTCTGCTGGCCCCACTATGGACTGGACTCTTACTATTATGTTGGATCCACTATGGACTGGACTCTCACAATATTATGTCAGACCCACTTGACATCCATTGCTTTCGGTCTCCCCTAGAGGGGGGGGGTTACCCACATATGCGGTCCTCTCCAAGGTTTCTCATAGTCATTCACATCGACGTCCCACTGGGGTGAGTTTTTCCTTGCCCGTATGTGGGCTTTGTACCGAGGATGTCGTTGTGGCTTGTGCAGCCCTTTGAGACACTTGTGATTTAGGGCTATATAAATAAAGATTGATTGATTGATTGATTTTGTTATTTTGATGGATTGAAATTGAACAGCTATGATGAACATTACCACATAATTTATTAAAAACATGAATAATGACAAATATAGTATATATACTTTTAACTGCAACAGGTAATTGTAAAAAAAAAACAATTAAAAAAAAAAAAAAACATTATTATTTGTACAAATTCAGAATGTGCTTGTTCTATTTTTAAATAAAAAATATATAATATATTTAAGTTATCGTGCCGTGATTCGGGCCCACTTGGGAGTAGATGTCCCCCATGTGGCCCCCATCTAACACCCCTGCTTATAATGACCCTCTGTGCGGCGGAAGATGTGTTTTGATGGGGGGGAGGGGGGGGTCTAAAACGTCATGACGTCACACAAGCCGAGCAGGTGTCCTCAGCACAGTTAGCCTGCCATGCTAACATGCTAATGGTGACGATGCGGTGCGACAGAAAGCAATTAGCGCACAATTAGAAGCTGGTTCGGCATTACCTCATCACTGGCAGTCCCTGTGGGCCGACATCCTGCGAAGGTGAAGCATGTTAGTGGTCCACGAACACGCCGAATGCTGCGTGTGGTGGCCACGAAGAAGAAGTGTGTCGGTGCTCCCTGCTGTGGCGCTGCAGAGTGCAGAGTGTCCGTGGACTAAACCATTCCTGGGGAACACAGGGGGGGCTGCCGCCGGATTTGTCCAAACTTCACGCCTTTTTAAAAAAAAATGTTTTTATTTGAAATGACACAAGTTTTTGTTGCGTGGGCTGTCGGGGAAATTCCTCGTCGCTCTGGCCGACAAGCAAACACTGAAAGCTGCCTAGCAACAGTGTCGCTGACCGTGGTGCTTAAAAGTGGACACGCCCTACTCTGACGTCATTCTTGTGGCACGCGCTTTCTAACACACACACACACACACATATATATATATATATATATATATATATATATATATATATATATATATATATATATATCCATCCATCCATCCCATCCATTTTCTACCGCTTATTCCCTTCGGGGTCGCGGGGGGCGCTGGAGCCTATTTCAGCTACAATCGGGCGGAAGGCGGGGTACACCCTGGACAAGTCGCCACCTCATCGCAGGGCCAACACAGATAGACAGACAACATTCACACTCACATCCACACACTAGGGCCAATTTAGTGTTGCCAATCAACTTATCCCCAGGTGCATGTCTTTGGAGGTGGGAGGAAGCCGGAGTAGAACCCACGCAGTCACGGGGAGAACATGCAAACTCCACACAGAAAGATCCCGAGCCTGGCATTCAACCCCAGACTACTCAGCAACTTCGTATTGTGAGGCAGACGCACTAACCCCTCTACTACCGTGCTGCCCTATATATATATATATATATATATATATATATATATATATATATATATATATATATATATATATATATATATATATATATATATATATATATATATATATATATATATATATATATATATACCGCTTGTCCCTTTTGGGATATATATATATCCCAGAAGGGACAAGCGGTAAAAAATGGATGGATGGAAATTAACTATGTATGAATAAATACAAATAAATATATATAAATACATCTATATATATATATATATATGTATGTATATATATATATATGTATATATATATATATATATATATATATATATATATGTATATATATATATATATAGATGTATATATATATATATATAGATGAATTTATATATATTTATTTGTATTTATTTATGTATAAATAAATAAAAATAAATATATATAAATACATCTATATATGTATATATATATATATATATATATATATATATAATTTATATTTAATTATTTATATATATATATATATTGATTTATTGATTTATTTATATACTTCTATTTAAATATATATATCCGTATATATATATATATATATATATATATATATATATATATATATATATATATATATATATATATATATACATATACATATATATATATATATATATATATATATATATATATACAAATACATATATATTAACTATGTATGAATAAATACAAATAAATATACATAAATACATCTATATATATATAGATGTATATATATATATATATATATATATATATATATATATATATATATATATATATGTATATATATATATAGATGTATTTATATATATATATATATATATATATATATAAATATATATATATATATACATATATATATATGTATATATATATAGATGTATTTGTATATATTTATTTGTATTTATTTATGTATATATTACCGACCAGTGGCCCTCACTCCGGTAATCATGAAGTGCTTCGAGCGACTTGTTCTCCAGCACATCAAGGACCATATCCCTCCAGACTTTGACCCCCACCAGTTCGCATACCGGGCAAACAGGTCCACAGAGGACGCCATCGCTGTTGCTCTCCACTCTGCTCTGAACCACCTGGAGCAGCAGCAGAGCTACGTCCGGATGCTCTCTGTGGACTATAGCTCTGCCTTCAATACAATAATCCCGGACAGACTCTGCAATAAACTGGACACTCTTGGCCTCCCCCCTCTCACAAACGCCTGGATAAGGGACTTCCTAACGGACCGACCCCAGAATGTGAGACTTGGCCCGCACCTCTCATCCTCCCGCACGCTGAGCATCGGCTCCCCACAGGGCTGTGTGCTGAGCCCCCTCCTCTACTGCCTCTACACCCATGACTGCAGTCCGGCCCACAGTGACAACCTTACCGTCAAGTTCGCCGACGATACCACAGTGGTCGGGCTCATCT
>NC_084561.2:45771323-45886323 GCF_033978685.3 Nerophis lumbriciformis | reverse complement strand
AAATTTTCGGTTTAATTGAGCAAAATTCAACAAATCAAACATCACAAAGTTGAGTCTGTTGGTAAATAATGCCGCATTCACAGTCCCTCGTTCGTTATTGAAACTATAAGTTATCATAAGGGAGGGTGTTTATGGCCACAATAGTGGTGATATTTTTTTTTACAAGATAAACGTTCCGCTATGTTTAACTCACTGACGCACAATAGATGTGGACAAGCACCTGCTATTTTCGACCACACCTGAAAGCGCCGCCGCCCGTCCGAGACGCTCGCACGCGGGCATTCCCACACGCCTTGAACGCAGCACGAGGCGACATTAAGCGGAGTTGAAAAAAGTCTGCATCATGTTTTTAAGGCACAATATTAAGAGGGGGGGAAAAAATCAAAGAGTAAAGATAATCTACTTATTTATCCATCATTTGTTTACTGTTGTGATGAGAAGAAAAGAACAGAAATTACTGACAAAAGTAAAGTTTTAACAGCTCTCATTGCCTGTAATTGTTGCATATTCCACTTTTACAGTTATATGAACATATAAAACTGATTTAGATGGAAGATTTATTGTTTTCATCATATTTAATATGACTGTACAGAATGTTACTCACATAAAATGAAGAAAAAAAACATATTGGAAGACATATTTTCAGTTTAATTGAGCAAAATTCAACAAATCAAACATCACAAAGTTGAGTCTGTTGGTAAATAATGCCGCATTCACGGTCCCTCGTTCGTTATTGAAACTATAAGTTATCATAAGGGAGGGTGTTTATGACCACAATAGTGGTGATATTTTTTTACAAGATAAACGTTCCACTATGTTTACCTCACTGACGCACAATAGATTTGGACAAGCACCTGCTATTTTCGACCACACCTGAAAGCACCGCCGCCGGTCCGAGACGCTCGCACAAGGGCATTCCCACACGCCATGAACGCAGCACGAGGCGACATTAAGCGGAGTTGAAAAAAGTCTGCATCATGTTTTTAAGACACAATATTAAGAGGGGGGAAAAAATCAAAGAGTAAAGATAATCTACTTATTTATCCATCATTTGTTTACTGTTGTGATGAGAAGAAAAGAACAGAAATTACTGACAAAAGTAAAGTTTTTACAGCTCTCATTGCCTATAATTGTTGCATATTCCACTTTTACAGTTATATGGACATATAAAACTGATTTAGATGGAAGATTTATTGTTTTCATCTTATTTAATGTCACTGTACAGAATGTTACTCAAATAAAATGAAAAAAAAAAAACACATTGGAGGACATATTTTCGGTTTAATTGAGCAAAATTCAACAAATCAAACATCACAAAGTTGAGTCTGTTGGTAAATAATGCCGCATTCACAGTCCCTCGTTCGTTATTGAAACTATAAGTTATCATAAGGGAGGGTGTTTATGACCACAATAGTGGTGATATTTTTTTTTACAAGATAAACGTTCCACTATGTTTAATTCACTGACGCACAGTAGATTTGGACAAGCACCTGCTATTTTCGACCACACCTGAAAGCCCCGCCGCCCGTCCGAGACGTTCACGCGGGCATTCCCACACGCCGTGAACGCAGCACGAGGAAACATAAAATGGAGTTGAAAAAAGTCTGCATCATGTTTTTAAGGCACAATATTAAGAGGGGGAAAAAAATCAAAGAGTAAAGATAATCTACTTATTTATCCATCATTTGTTTACTGTTGTGATGAGAAGAAAAGAACAGAAATTACTGACAAAAGTAAAGTTTTAACAGCTCTCATTGCCTGTAATTGTTGCATATTCCACTTTTACAGTTATATGAACATATAAAACTGATTTAGATGGAAGATTTATTGTTTTCATCATATTTAATATGACTGTACAGAATGTTACTCACATAAAATGAAGAAAAAAAACATATTTTTGGTTTAATTGAGCAAAATTCAACAAATCAAACATCACAAAGTTGAGTCTGTTGGTAAATAATGCCGCATTCACAGTCCCTCGTTCGTTATTGAAACTATAAGTTATCATAAGGGAGGGTGTTTATGACCACAATAGTGGTGATATTTTTTTTTTACAAGATAAACGTTCCACTATGTTTAACTCACTGACGCACAATAGATGTGGAAAAGCACCTGCTATTTTCGACCACACCTGAAAGCACCGCCGCCCGTCCGAGACGCTCGCACGCGGGCATTCCCACACGCCGTGAACGCAGCACAAGGAAACATCAAGCGGAGTTGAAAAAAGTCTGCATCATGTTTTTAAGGCACAATATTAAGAGGGGGGGAAAAAAATCAAAGAGTAAAGATAATCTACTTATTTATCCATCATTTGTTTACTGTTGTGATGAGAAGAAAAGAACAGAAATTACTGACAAAAGTAAAGTTTTTACAGCTCTCATTGCCTATAATTGTTGCATATTCCACTTTTATAGTTATATGAACATATAAAACTGATTTAGATGGAAGATTTATTGTTTTCATCATATTTAATATGACTGTACAGAATGTTACTCAAATAAAATGAAAAAAAAAAACACATTGGAAGACATATTTTCGGTTTAATTGAGCAAAATTCAACAAATCAAACATCACAAAGTTGAGTCTGTTGGTAAATAATGCCGCATTCACAGTCCCTCGTTCGTTATTGAAACTATAAGTTATCATAAGGGAGGGTGTTTATGACCACAATAGTGGTGATATTTTTTTTTACAAGATAAACGTTCCACTATGTTTAACTCACTGACGCACAATAGATGTGGACAAGCACCTGCTATTTTCGACCACACCTGAAAGCACCGCCGCCCGTCCGAGACGTTCATTTGACCATTCCCACACGCCATGAACGCAGCACAAGGAAACATCAAGCGGAGTTGAAAAAAGTCTGCATCATGTTTTTAAGGCACAATATTAAGAGGGGGGGAAAAAATCAAAGAGTAAAGATAATCTACTTATTTATCCATCATTTGTTTACTGTTGTGATGAGAAGAAAAGAACAGAAATTACTGACAAAAGTAAAGTTTTTACAGCTCTCATTGCCTATAATTGTTGCATATTCCACTTTTACAGTTATATGAACATATAAAACTGATTTAGATGGAAGATTTATTGTTTTCATCATATTTAATGTGACTGTACAGAATGTTACTCAAATAAAATGAAAAAAAAACCATATTGGAGGACATATTTTCGGTTTAATTGAGCAAAATTCAACAAATCAAACATCACAAAGTTGAGTCTGTTGGTAAATAATGCCGCATTCACAGTCCCTCGTTCGTTATTGAAACTATAAGTTATCATAAGGGAGGGTGTTTATGACCACAATAGTGGTGATATTTTTACAAGATAAACGTTCCACCATGTTTAATTCACTGGTGCACAATAGATGTGGACAAGCACCTGCTATTTTCGACCACACCTGAAAGCACCGCCGCCCGTCCGAGACGCTCGCACAAGGGCATTCCCACACGCCGTGAACGCAGCACGAGGCGACATTAAGCGGAGTTGAAAAAAGTCTGCATCATGTTTTTAAGGCACAATATTAAGAGGGGGGAAAAAATCAAAGAGTAAAGATAATCTACTTATTTATCCATAATTTGTTTACTGTTGTGATGAGAAGAAAAGAACAGAAATTACTGACAAAAGTAAAGTTTTTACAGCTCTCATTGCCTATAATTGTTGCATATTCCACTTTTACAGTTATATGAACATATGAAACTGATTTAGATGGAAGATTTATTGTTTTCATCATATTTAATGTGACTGTACAGAATGTTACTCAAATAAAATGAAAAAAAAACATATTGGAGGACATATTTTCGGTTTAATTGAGCAAAATTCAACAAATCAAACATCACAAAGTTGAGTCTGTTGGTAAATAATGCCGCATTCACAGTCCCTCGTTCGTTATTGAAACTATAAGTTATCATAAGGGAGGGTGTTTATGACCACAATAGTGGTGATATTTTTTTTTACAAGATAAACGTTCCACTATGTTTAACTCACTGACGCACAATAGATGTGGAAAAGCACCTGCTATTTTCGACTCCACCTGAAGGCACCGCCGCCCGTCCGAGACGCTCGCACGCGGGCATTCCCACACGCCGTGAACGCAGCACGAGGCGACATCAAGCGGAGTTGAAAAAAGTCTGCATCATGTTTTTAAGGCACAATATTAAGAGGGGGGAAAACAATCAAAGAGTAAAGATAATCTACTTATTTATCCATCATTTGTTTACTGTTGTGATGAGAAGAAAAGAACAGAAATTACTGACAAAAGTAAAGTTTTTACAGCTCTCATTGCCTATAATTGTTGCATATTCCACTTTTGCAGTTATATGAACATTGCACATAGAACTGATTTAGATGGAAGATTTATTGTTTTCATCATATTTAATATGACTGTACAGAATGTTACTCAAATAAAATGGAAAAAAAAACATATTGGAAGATATATTTTCGGTTTAATTGAGCAAAATTCAACAAATCAAACATCACAAAGTTGAGTCTGTTGGTAAATAATGCCGCATTCACAGTCCCTCGTTCGTTATTGAAACTATAAGTTATCATAAGGGAGGGTGTTTATGACCACAATAGTGGTGATATTTTTTTTACAAGATAAACGTTCCACTATGTTTAATTCACTGACGCACAATAGATGTGGAAAAGCACCTGCTATTTTCGACCACACCTGAAAGCACCGCCGCCCGTCCGAGACGTTCACGCGGGCATTCCCACACGCCGTGAACGCAGCACGAGGAAACATCAAGTGGAGTTGAAAAAAGTCTGCATCATGTTTTTAAGGCACAATATTAAGAGGGGGGAAAAAAATCAAAGAGTAAAGATAATCTACTTATTTATCCATCATTTGTTTACTGTTGTGATGAGAAGAAAAGAACAGAAATTACTGACAAAAGTAAAGTTTTTACAGCTCTCATTGCCTATAATTGTTGCATATTCCACTTTTACAGTTATATGAACATATAAAACTGATTTAGATGGGAGATTTATTGTTTTCATCATATTTAATGTGACTGTACAGAATGTTACTCAAATAAAATGGAAAAAAAAAACATATTGGAGGACATATTTTCGGTTTAATTGAGCAAAATTCAACAAATCAAACATCACAAAGTTGAGTCTGTTGGTAAATAATGCCGCATTCACAGTCCCTCGTTCGTTATTGAAACTATAAGTTATCATAAGGGAGGGTGTTTATGACCACAATAGTGGTGATATTTTTTTTTTTACAAGATAAACGTTCCACTATGTTTAACTCACTGACGCACAATAGATGTGGACAAGCACCTGCTATTTTCGACCACACCTGAAAGCACCGCCACCCGTCTGAGACGCTCGCATAAGGGCATTCCCACACGCCGTGAACGCAGCACGAGGCGACATCAAGCGGAGTTGAAAAAAGTCTGCATCATGTTTTTAAGGCACAATATTAAGAGGGAAAAAAAAATCAAAGAGTAAAGATAATCTACTTATTTATCCATCATTTGTTTACTGTTGTGATGAGAAGAAAAGAACAGAAATTACTGACAAAAGTAAAGTTTTTACAGCTCTCATTGCCTATAATTAATGCATATTCCACTTTTACAGTTATATGAACATATAAAACTGATTTAGATGGAAGATTTATTGTTTTCATCATATTTAATATGACTGTACAGAATGTTACTCAAATAAAATGAAAAAAAAAAACATATTGGAGGACATATTTTCAGTTTAATTGAGCAAAATTCAACAAATCAAACATCACAAAGTTGAGTCTGTTGGTAAATAATGCCGCATTCACAGTCCCTCGTTCGTTATTGAAACTATAAGTTATCATAAGGGAGGGTGTTTATGACCACAATAGTGGTGATATTTTTTTTTACAAGATAAACGTTCCGCGATGTTTACCTCACTGACGCACAATAGATTTGGACAAGCACCTGCTATTTTCGACCACACCTGAACTCGCACGCGGGCATTCCCACACGCCATGAACGCAGCACTTGGCGACATCGAGCGGAGGTGAAAAGTGGCCATCATGTTTCCGTTCCAGCGAAGGCGGACTTGACCTCATTTAAGTCCGAGAGCGGACACACTCGCGCGGGTTCTGTTGACGACGAGGACGCGCCGATGGAGCCGCTGGATGCAGTTTGTTAGCCGGCGAACCGAGGAGGAGCTGCTAGCTTAGCTCGGCTAGCTGGCTGGCTAAGCACAGCAGCATCATCGCTGCTAGCCAGCTGAGCATCGTCCCGTCCCGCATCGTCCCGCATCGTCCCGCATCGTCCCGGTCCCGTCCTCCCGCCATGGGGAACACAGCCACCGCCAAAAAAGGCAACGAGCAAGAAAGCGGTAAGCAATCTGCAGTTGGGTCATGTTCAATATCGCTTCAGCAGTTGTATGGCTAAAAATTGAATCGCGATATAAGTGTTTCATATCGCGGTCCTTACTGCTAATGATTGATATTTTGTATGACCTGTGGAAAATAAGGACCGGAGAAAAAAATAAACGTGAGATGTAAACATTTGTATTCCTTGGAAACTAATCCCCTTAGCTGTCATGGCAGAAAGGAAACGTGTAACATTATTTTGCCCTGTTATTCTTATTTAACTATGGAAAGGAATGTTTGTTGTGCAGTAAGTATTTTTATCATGATGATTTTCTACCGTGCCATTGTAGAGAGCATCATTAGATACGGGATCACCTCATGGTTTGGCAACCTAACCGTTAAGCTAAAAAGCAAACTGGCCGGCATGCATAAAACGGCAATGAAAATCGTAGGGAGGAAAGAATATGAGCCTATACAGAGCATCTATGAGCAGGCAGTTAGGAAAAAAGCGAAGAAAATTATTTCCAACTCACAACACCCACTCTTTCCTGAATATGGAACCCTGCCATCAGGGAGAAGACTCCGGGTCCCACTATGCAAATCTAACCGCCTTAAATGATCATTTGTCCCAGCCTCCATTAAGCTGACCAACAATGTGCAATAGAATTTTAATACATAGGTTAGCACTTTTTTAGCACATAGCACTTTAGCACATAGCACTTTAGAACTAAGCACTTTAGCACACAGCACTTTATCCATGAGCTCTAGTGCAATGCACATTGGTACTTTATCTTTATCTCCATACTGTAGATTTTATGCCTACATCAAAGTGCCACCTATGTCTATCAAGCTCCATGTTCTGATGTTTAAATGTTAGTTGTATGGTTGTGGTTGTGTCTGTGCTTGTGTTTTTCTTCTGTTGTTTTTGGGTATGTTAAGAAAGCAATGATGCACTGTGCCCAAGACAAATTTCCCCGCGGGGACAATAAAGTTGAACCTTGACCTTGACCTTAATATTATTATTATACCGGTCGATATCGATAATTGTTGACATTTTGTGTGACCTTCAACACTTAACAATAAGCTCTTAAAAATAAGGAATATGTAAGAAATGCTTCATAAAGTGTAAGAAAATAGTGCAAAGTGTGAAAATGTAAACATAGAGAACTCTTTTCTGCAGGTTTAGTGCCAGGAAATAACGGCTGTGTAACATTATTTTGCCCTGTTATTCTTATTTAATTATGGAAAGGAATGTTTGTTGTGCAGTAACTATTTCAACAATAATATTATACCGGTCGATATCGATAATTGTTGACATTTTGTATGACCTCTGAATAATATGAAGCAGGAGAATAATATATTTTACTTGAAATGTAACTTCCTCTAATTGTAATCCCTCAGCTATCAAGGCAGAAAGGAAACGTCAACACAAACATCAAGACACTCCAACAATGTGAACAAAATAGTCAAATCACATTGAACACTTAACTATAAGATCTTAAAAATAAGGAATATGTAAGAAATGCTTCATAAAGTGTAAGAAAATGGTGCAAAGTGTGAACATGTAATTATAGGCTGTGTAACATTATTTTGCCCTGTTATTCTCATTTAACTATGGAAAGGAATTGTTGTTATGCAGTAATTATTTAAATATTATTATCATATTCCGGTCGATATCGATAATTGTTGACATTTTGTATGACCTTCAACACTTTACAATAAGCTCTTAAAAATAAGGAATATGTAAGAAATGCTTCATAAAGTGTAAGGAAATAGTGCAAAGTGTGAAAATGTAAACATAGAGAAACCTGAGAATTACTATTTTCTGCAGGTTTAGTGCCAGGAAATAACGGCTGTGTAACATTATTTTGCCCTATTATTCTTATATAACTATGGAAAGGAATGTTTGTTGTGCAGTAACCAGAGGTGGGACCAAGTCATTGTTTTGCAAGTCACAAGTAAGTCTCAAGTCTTTGCCCTCAAGTCCGAGTCAAGTCCCGAGTCAAGACAGGCAAGCCCCGAGTCAAGTCCAAAGTCAAGACTGGAAAGTCTCAAGTCAAGTCCTAAGTCCTGCATTTTGAGTTTCGAGTCCTTTCAAGTCCTTTTAACCACAGACTAATATATTAACACAGATTGTGTATGCTTTTCAAACGCTGTATTTATTTATTAAAACAAGTGCATTTTAAATTGCAGGAAAGAAAATTGTGCTGACATTGCACTTTATAATAGCACTATTAACCAGTCATTTTAAACATTAACTCATTCCTTTACAGAACAAACACATTGAAAAATAAAGTGCAAATGTACTTATTTGTACAAAAGTGTTAACATTGAAAAAACATGACATATACGTGAACATAACAAAAAAGTTGTACTTTTTATATGTCAGGGCCCTATGCTGCATTGCATTTGCAAAAGACCAAATTAGCCAAGAGTCTGTCAGTCATTTGTGCACGATGGGGGCGTAGTATGATGCCACCATGGCTGAAAACTCGCTCCACTGGAGCACTGGAGGCAGGCACTGCCAAGACTCTCATGGCCAAGGAAGAGTCTTCATGTTCAATGCCCAGAACAAAAGGGGGGAGAGAGTTGTTTTGGGTTGGTGCACTACTTGTAAGTGTATCTTGTGTTTTTTATGTTGATTTAATAAAAAAAAAAAAAAAAAAAAAAAAAAAAATTCTTGTGCGGCCCGATACCAATCGATCCACGGACCAGTACCGGGCCGCGGCCCGGTGGTTGGGGACCACTGAGGTAAACAACCAACAGTATGTCAGAAAGCTAGCTAAAACGGTACACATATTCATAATATAGTATACATTTTAACTGACCTTTATTTGACTATTTTTGTCTTTTTTTAGGTGGCTAAAATATGTGGTGCTGCTGACCGCCGTCTAACGTTACGTGTGATATATTGACTAACGTAAACATGCTTAAAAAAAATCACTGAACAAAAAGTATGAATAAGGTAGTGAACTGCAACAGATTCCCGTGTTTGCAATAACGTTATAACGTTAGCAGTGAGTTTACAGCCTCACTGATTTAACTACACAGCAAATAAAAGTCACGTTACTTAGCCAATAAACGTTATCTTACATTCAAAACTTACCGTTCTTTGTGCAACTTCAAATGCCGGACGAAGTTGGAAGTTGTTGCCTCTCCATCAGTCATTTTGGAACCGCATGTGTTGCATACTGCAAACCGTTTTGTGACCACCTCGTAATTTTTATACCCAAACAAAATTATTTTAGGTATCATTTTTTGTTCACTGGCGTGTGGTTTGGACATGTCTTCTTCGTTGGTTGTCCTGCAATTTGATTGGATGAATGCTGTGTGATGAAAACAAAGTAGATCTAATTTGATTGGCTGTTGTACTGAGAGCACACCAGCTGACACACGCAACGCTGATAGACAAGTACACAATGAAAAATACGGAGCGCTCCCGAAGAACTTTTTCATCTTTGGGTTTTGGGGAAAGTAGCAAGTCATGTCAAGTCATGTCAATTCAAAAGGCTCAAGTCCAAGTGAAGTCACAAGTCATTGATGTTAAAGTCTAAGTCGAGTTGCAAGTCTTTTTACATTTTGTCAAGTCGAGTCTAAAGTCATCAAATTCATGACTCGAGTCTGACTCGAGTCCAAGTCATGTGACTCGAGTCCACACCTCTGCCTTCAACACTTTACAATAAGCTCTTAAAAATAAGGAATATGTAAGAAATGCTTCATAAAGTGTAAGAAAATAGTGCAAAGTGTGAAAATGTAAACATGGAGAAACCTGAGAATTACTATTTTCTGCAGGTTTAGTGCCAGGAAATAACGGCTGTGTAACATTATTTTGCCCTATTATTCTTATTTAACTATGGAAAGGAATGTTTGTTGTGCAGTAATTATTTCAACAATAATATTATACCGGTCGATATCGATAATTGTTGACATTTTGTATGACCTATGGAAAATATGAAGCAGGAGAATAATATATTTTACTTGAAATGTAACTTCCTTTAATTGTAATCCCTCAGCTATCAAGGCAGAAAGGAAACGTCAACACAAACATGAAAACACTCCAACAATGTCAACAAAATTGTCAAATCACATTGAACACTTGACTATAAGATCTTAAGGAATATGTAAGAAATGCTTCATAAAGTGTAAGGAAGTAGTGCAAAGTGTTAAATCTCCAGATCAACTTCAGGTTTGTTGTTATATAGTAAAACATTTTTTTGGTTTCAAGCCCTTTTTGTCAAACAAAACCCAGTTTTTATGGCAAAAACACAACATATGCAATATTTCCCCCCAAAAAATATGAATATATTTGATGGGAAGTAATTGTAGCCTTGGCAGCTTTGTGTTATTTGAGTCAATGTGGCAAGTTTTTCTCGTTATATTTCACCTGTTTGCTCTTTTATCCCACTTTTTTTTTTTTTTTTGTATATATATTTTTAATAGTGTTTTTAGAATGTGCTGCGGGCCACAATTGGCCCCTGGGCAGCACTTTGGACACCCCTGCTACGAGCAGGCTATTGCATTCACTATGCACTTTACAATAAATGATGCTGTAATAAAACACAACGTTGCCCCAATGCCACTAATAGATTGCAGACCTTTTATTTCATACAATTGTTGCTAATTGCAAAATAACTTAAGCAAAAATAACAATGAACAACACAACATAGACGGGAACTGAAAAATATGGCTCACATCACGATCCGATACTGTTACAACCCTCAGGGGAACTGCACTGTTTTAGAATGTTGCCTATTATTCACAATCCTTATGAGAGACAAAATACATTTGGGTTTTAATTTTTTTTGCATCCTAATTCGTAATAATCGGTTTGTTCTATGTGGCTAGCAATGGTGCTAGAGGGAGTAATCCATTTGGCCTCGGGAAAAAAAACATCAACAATATTCCATTTATATCTCGTATTAGCAATATTGTTATTCGAAGCGCTTACGTAGACAAACAATTTACATCACAGAGAGCTACTGTAATTAGCTTAAGCCGCTACATTGACATACTGAGCTGCTGCGTCACCTCTCAGTTGGTGAAAGTTAATTCTAGATGATAAATCATGGTTGTGGACATCAATCAACTCTAATATCCAAGTTATACCCGGATATGGCAATGTTTTTTTTTTTATCCCTTCATGAGGATTATAAATTGTTCCGAGTGACAGCAGACATTGTACTGTAAGTGGATTTTTTTTTAATGTTCGTTAGTGATGTGCGGATTGATACTAAAATATGAATACTGACGAAACCAGATTTTTATGCTCTACTATCGATTCTCAAGTTTAAAAAAAGGATACTTTTGATACTTTATTTATTTGTTACAAGGTATATCATTAACAGGAATATAGTCATTCTGTTTGTCATTTGTTTATTTAGGAAAATGACTGGCAATTAAAATGTGTCGCTCATTATTATAAAACAGCAAGTTTGTGTGTGTAGGTTCAGTGTTTCCCACAGGACAGGCATCTATTTGTGGTGGTGTGGTCGGCGGGGGGGTGGTGGTGTGGGGGGGGGGGGGGGGGGTGTTGGTGCGCGGCGATGACCAAGAAGAACGCGGAGTTGGAATATAATTACAACATTTTATGTACATATTTATATACAGATTTGAACAATTAGTGATTCACTGAAATATATTTATTAATTGTGGTTCTTACAAAAAATATATCTTATAAAATATAAAAGCTAAAATGTCTCTTAAAGCTCTGCCCCTTTAATTAGTGAATACTAAATAATTTAACTTTAGCCTACTACTACAACCATATTATTTACCAGCAACATGAAGTGAAACAGAGGCAGAGGTGTCCTGCCACAGTCAGTCAACCTCCTCCTCCTCCTCCTGCTGAACAGGTCGCACCTGTGGTCCGGACTGTAGGCCTACCTCCTCTCCAAGTCCAGCCCTTTTCGGCCGTTGAAAATATTTTTCTATACTCATCTGTGTGAAGGAGTGAACATCCAACATTAGAATTTATTACTAACGAGCAGAAGCGCTCTATGTACAGTGCCGTCTAACCAGCAGCTCAACACATGCAGGGTTCAACGTTAAGGTTTTTTTCTACTTGCCCGACTTCTCAAATCTACTTTCCCCAATATTTTTACTTGTCCTGCCTAGGTTTTTTTCTGGCTGTGTAGTGCTCATGGCTTATATCTTACTAGAATCCTTCCCGTTGACTATTTACAACACTACACAGTATTTATTATTATTATTATTATTATCTATAATTACATTTAAATGGCATTGCATACATGTAAAATTAAATGCTATTTCACATTATTTGACCAGTAGCAGTTACACCCATCTGAACAGGTCATCCACCTGTTTAAAGCCCGATCACAGTTGAAATCTTGAAATGAAGGGCCTTTAATGGCCAAAACATTAACCTGGACAACATTTTAACAGCTGGTTGGCTCAGATTTTATTATTTTCATTGCATTCACATGCTGCAGTGGACAGTGGACAATTTAGCTTCAGTCCATGTGTGTTTATTGACAACAGGGTTATAACCTGGACACGTTAGCTCGTCGGTATGAAAACAGGTGACCGAGTCAAACAGCGGCGGTGTTAATGAAGCAGCGTCAGGCGAAACCGTCAGTGAAACGCTCGGTGAAATCGCGGATTAACATTAAATATATGACGAGCCGCGAGCGATGCAGCTATAACCTATCTATCTGTAACACCTGTAAAAATGAAGCAATGCTAGCAAGCGTTAGCTAGCCGGCTATGAGCCACCAAGCTGCAAACTGTCGCCAAAAGGCACCATTTAAGTTTTTTTCCCCATGGCATCCTGGATCAAGGCTTTCAGCAGCTTTTGGACATTTGAGGTAGAAACGTAGGAAGCGCCATCATTATGAAAAGTAGTCGGCGAGTATTTTGATCCCGTCCGTCCGTCCCTCTTCTTCTTCTTCTTCTGGCCCACCAGGTGAATTAAGTGCTATTGGCGGAGTTACAATGCATACCGCCACCTACTGCACCGGAGGTGTAACTACAAGCAACATTCACAGACAGTCCCATTGCTTTTATGAGCGGTCGAGCGAGTCAAAAGCCGAAAAATCCATTTGTGGCGGACGTAATTCTTTCGTGGCGGGCCGCCACAAATAAATGAATGTGTGGGAAACACTGAGGTTATTTGAAGACACTTAATACAGAATACTACAACATTCAGTGCAGGATAACGCCATCAATGTTTTGGCCTGTGACTGTTATTGTTTTTAAGTTGATTCCCCAAGAGTAGCAACACTTGAAATACACTACTTTTTAAGTTTGACCAGACACCTTCGGGAAATGCATTCATTCATTTTCCTTTATTGAACCAGGTAAAAACTCATTGAGAATGTCTTTTGCAAGAGTGACTTAGCCAGGGGCCAGGTTGAATAAATACATAAAACAACAACAAAAAAACAGTCACACACTATAGTTAAAAGAACAAATGATTTACAGCCTAAACATAAAAACAGTGCCCAATAGATACAGCTTCTCGATCCTTTCAAATGTCTTGAAATTCCCCAAAAGCGACCAGTTCAGGTGGCCTCAGATCCTTTTGTAATTAATTCCATGACCATGGAAATCTGACAGCGTTTTTACAGAGACCTGTGTTGGCTCCAGGAATGTCCTGTGACCGCAAAGTATCTGTATCAGTTCGGTATCTGCCGATACCGACCTGAATTTGACTCTGTATCGCATCGAAAAAAGCATCAGCAGTATCGCACATCTCAAATGTCTCTCATGAAGTCTGCTATGATCAGTAGTAGTTTTGGAAGGAAATAATGAACCCTGTGATGCTAGTGTCTATGAAATACATCGCTGTATGCTTAAAATGAGCAACATTTGTAAATATTACATGTGATTATGAATGTTACTAGATACTACATATATACTTACAGCATGTATATAAAACCTTGATGGAGGCTTTTGGATGTTTTTAGAGCACTTTATAGGCAGAATAGATTGACTATCCCCCATTGACTCCATTGTTAGCTGACTTTTATTTACATGTATCTGTATGTGAGCTTGTCTCACATGTGAATTGTGAAAGCAAAAATAAGTGCAGTTCCCCTTTGATATCGCTACTAGCAATATTTGGACCCACCCACCCACCTTATGTCTGATGTATTTTCTAAGATAAACTCCCCATACTGGACCACGCCTGTGCTCTACGATACACACACACACACACACACACACACACACACACACACACACACACACACACACACACACACACACACACACACATTCTTGTATTTGTTACCTTCTTGAGACCTGAGAAAAATGCCACCCTCTTTAGGACCACCCTTTCTAGATATATAAAGATTTGTATTCACAACATTAATAATATATACAAACTTTCCAAATATAAAATGGCTTGTTGTGAAAAATTAGTTTGAATTTCACAAGAAAAACTTAGAATTTTGGCAGTAATACAATAAAAGTCGTCATTTTACTCAACGCAAGTCTTTTACAAAAACAACTGAACATTTGTGCAATGTTATGATCACATTTGGAATTTTACTCAATAACAGTCACAGTATTACAAGAAAAACTAAAATTGTTGCCAATTTTATGAAAAGAGTCGTCATTTTACTCGACAAAAGTCACAATATTATAAGAAAACTTAAAAATGTTGGCAATATAGCAATAATAATCAGAATTCTACTCGGCAAAATTATGACAAAAGTCATACTTTTACTCGAAAAATGTCACTATTTTACAAGGACAACAAAAAAATTGGCAAAATTGTGATAAAAGTCAGAGTTTTAAATAACAAATGTCACCTTTTTGCATTAAAAAGTAATCATTTTACATAAAAAAGTAATAATTTTATGAGAAAATATTGCAATGTTACAGAAACAGAAAGAATATGAGATTGTTCCCAATTTTATAGGAAAAAAGTCGACACATTGTGAGAAAAAGACTGCTTTTAGTTAATTTTTTTTTTTTTTGTAATTGGTTTTTAATCTTCATTATTTACTTCAAGTTATTACAGAATGTATCTATATATATATATATATATATATATATATATATATATATATATATATATAGTAAATTTTTTGTATTTATTTTAGCCAAAGGGGGCGCATTTCAATTTCTAACACACACTTGTTATTACATATGTTGGCCAGTGGGGGAGCACTCCGAATTTTTACACACACTTGTTATTTCATACGTTGACCAGAGGGGGAGCACTTTTACAAGCGACACACAGTCAAAGTGAAAAATCCCTCCTTTTTGGGACCACCCTCATTTTGACCAGCAGGGGTGCAAATGAGACATTGTCTATTACAGGGGTGGGCAAATAATTTTTACCGGGGGCCGCATGAGTAACCCGAGCACTACTGGAGGGCCACACCGACAATATTTCAATTAAATTTTGCTCAAATTATTTTTGATATACCGTAAGATAAATAATAATAATAATTTCATTTAACCTAACTTAATTTTGTACAAAAGCAGATTGCTTTTGATGGTTTTATTTTTAACACTGTCTTACACAACACTTCCTGATGTATAATACAATGCAAAAATGTCCATTTCTGTCACTTCATCCTGCATCCTCTTTAAAAGTCCAACATTTCTCCCCGTCAGATTTGGACAACCATCTGTTGTCACACCTGCCAGCTTGTCCCATTTCAGTCCTAACATGTCCAAACACACATTTACCTCTGTGAACAAGTCATTACCTGTGGTTGTCTCTTTAATTGACTGCATGGCTGCCAGCTCCTCCGTGATTTGAAAGTCTGCAGTTATCCCACGTAAGAAGATGAGCAGCTGGGCGGTGTAACGTACATCGCAGCTCTCATCCAAAGCCAGCGAAAAACAGTCAAAGTCGGCCGTTCTGTTCTTCAGCTGAAGCTCCAAGTTACCAGCGATGGTCTCAACCCGCCTCGTTACAGTGCGTCGGGAGAGTGACACGTTCTCAAATGCGCCCCTCTTTTCCGGCCATATCAGCGCAACAAGAGTCCAATAAGCACCCCTTATTAAACTCTACGTCAGAAAACGCCTTACTTTTTCTGGCGATTTTGTGAGAAATGACGAAACTTGTCCTGACGGCTGCATCTCTGGGGGTGTGAAATTTGGCAAAAGGTATTTGTTGGGTTTGCAGTTTTACCATCAACGCATCAGCCTCCCTTGCGCGCGCTTCATTCCGGTATTTTTCCTCGTGCTTCGTCGTGTAGTGGCGATTCAAATTATATTCTTTAAACACAGCAACCTCCATCCATCCGTCCATCCATCTTCTTCCGCTTATCCGAGGTCGGGCCGCGGGGGCAGCAGCCTAAGCAGGGAAGCCCAGACTTCCGTCTCCCCAGCCACTTCGTCCAGCTCTTCCCGGGGGATCCCGAGGCGTTCCCAGGCCAGCCGGGAGACATGGTCTTCCCAACGTGTCCTGGGTCTTCCCCGTGGCCTCCTACCGGTCGGACGTGCCCTAAACACCTCCCTAGGGAGAGGCGTTCGGGTGGCATCCTGACCAGATGCCCGAACCACCTCATCTGGTTCCTCTCCATGTGGAGGAGGAGCGGTTTTACTTTGAGCTCCCCCCGGATGACAGAGCTTCTCACCCTATATCTAAGGGAGAGACCCGCCACCCGGCGGAGGAATCTTATTTGGGCCGCTTGTACCCGTGATCTTGTCCTTTCGGTCATAACCCAAAGCTCATGACCATAGGTGAGGATGGGAACGTAGATCGACCGGTAAATTGAGAGCTTTGCCTTCCGGCTCGGCTCCTTCTTCACCACAACGGATCGATACAGCGTCCGCATTACTGAAGACGCCGCACCGATCCGCCTGTCCATCTCACCATCCACTCTTCCCTCACTCGTGAACAAGACTCCGAGGTACTTGAACTCCTCCACTTGGGGCAGGGTCTCCTCCCCAACCCGGAGATGGCACTCCACCCTTTTCCGGGCGAGAACCATGGACTCGGACTTGGAGGTGCTGATTCTCATCCCCTGCGATGAGGTGGCTACTTGTCCAGGGTGTACCCCGCCTTCCGCCCGATTGTAGCGATTGTAGCGCCCCCCCGCGACCCCGAAGGGAATAAGCGGTAGAAAATGGATGGATGGATGGATTCTCATCCCAGTTGCTTCACACTTGTCTGCGAACCGATCCAGCAACCTGTGTACCACACATTAACATACCTGCCAACTACTCCGGTTTTCCCGTAATTAGTACGGTTTTCATCAACCTATTCCGGGTTACGGTTGCAGTGATAAAAAATACGTTTTTTCATTAATAAAAAAATTTTTTTTTTTTTAAATGCACGAGGCTATTTATAGCACCGCTGCCAAGCACGAGGCACCAGTTGCCATTGTTTCCAAACGAGCAAACGATCATGGAATCAGCCGGAGAAACATCGCAAACGAGTCTTAAACCGAAAAGAAAACTGCAGTCATTCCGTGAAGAATATTCAAAAGCCTATCCGGGAATAATTATCCGTTCCAAAAAGGGTGAAAACTACGCGAATTGCACCTTGTGCAGACAAGATTTTTCGACCGGACACGGAGGAATTAGCGATGTAAAAGACCACGTTGGGACAAAAAAACACAAGTCTAATGCCGTTGCTAGCGATACAAGTGGAAAACTTTCAACGTTTTTCGTCGCCCAAACAGATTCTTTGGATGTGATAAATGCCGAAGTTTTATTTACGGAGGCAATAATTGAGCATGGACTTCCAATCGCACTGGCTGATCACATGGGACAGTTAAATGTTTGTAATGCAACCTTTAAAAATCATTACGCGGTGATCGCGGTCCCAAAAATAAACTTTTCTTGCATGATAATGTCCAGAAAAATTCGCTTTATATTACTATAGAGTCCTTTTAACGAATGAGTTTGATGGTTTATCACAAACCTTAAATGAAAGAAGTCCTTTGTTCTCCTGCACCATGCATGCGCTTTGGCCTTGCTTCGTGTTTGGTGCGCAATCCTGTCGGCTGTATTTCACAGCACGACATACTGTTAAAAGTGTTTATACTATTTATGCTTTCAAGTCCAAGTTGAAGAAATCTTGTTAAATGTTGACAGCATAACTACCAAAATACAGAAGTATGTCCTTAATATTTTTGCATTGCTATTTCTGTTGAAAAGTTAAAATGATTACATTAGAGATGTGATGTGCCACTTTTCAAGTGTCTGATGGCTTCAATTAATTTTCATTAATTTTTCATATTTTGAATTCTTTTGAAAGGCTTACAAAAAAAACTACATTTGAATTGTAATTCCATGCTATTGACAGGACTATTAATTTTAATGAAGTTAGCTTACCATGTTTACAGTATGATAATTGTGATAGAAATGTGAATTTTAGGCACAGAATATTTTTTACAATTGAACAAGGCAGTAGATTATACAAGCTTGGACAGAAAGTTAATAATGACACCAATTTTTTTTTTTAATGGAATTGTTTAGTACTGTTTTACCATTTGTTTACTGTAAAAGTTGTTTATACTGTTTATACTTTCAATTAACAAATTGAAGTCTTGTGAAAGGTTGACAGGATAACTGGCATTAACTGTCAAAATAATTTTAAACTATTGAAGTTAGCTTACAGAATAAACATGTCAATCAACTAAGGCTGAAACGACGCGTCGACGTAGTCGACGTCATCGGTTACGTAAATACGTCGACGCCGTTTTTGTGCGTCGGCGCGTCGCATATTTACGTCACACTACTGTCATGGCGGAGCGCAAAGCAGACGGTGCGAGCGAGGGGAAAAAAGCACGCCAAAAGTCGTCAAAAGTGTGAGAGTATTTCAATAAACGGCCTAATAATGTTGTTGTATGCACACTGTGTCGAGCGGAAATGGCCTATCATAGCAGCCCAACGGCTATGAACGAACATTTGAAAAGAAAACCGACAGCGTTCTTGCCATCACCAAGTAAATCGTCCGCGTGCGTATACGTTGTCATTATTACACAAAAACATGAATGTGTCATTTGTATCTGCGTTGTAAATTCATAAACTAAAGCACCGTTTCGCTCTGAGAGGTGCGTTTGGCGTGCCTGTTCAGTGTTTACAAAGACGCGCTCTTCTTTAACGCTAACGTTAATTAGTTGTGCAAATACCTTTTACAACATTAACAGTTACATATACTATGTACAAACCAACAATTAACTTTCACTTTAATCATACTATCATTGTTGTGTTATTAAGCAAAATAAGCAATACTTTTACTTTTGTTGAAATGTTTACACTTGTTACAGAATATTTCCGTTTTGCACTTTTTTGTATTGGATGTTTATCTTTATTTTTGCACATTTTAAAGCAAAATAAGCAATACTTTTACTTTAGAAATGCTTATACTATTGCAGAATATTAAGATTTGCACTGGATGTTTACTTTTATATTTGCACATTAAAAAGCAAATAAGCTACTTTTAATTTTGTTAAATGTTAAAAGTTTTAAATGTTTACATTGTTACAGAATATTTTGTCATGTTGTTGTCAATGTTGACTGAGTGGCCATGCTTTTTTTTTTTGTATATAAAAGTCATGCCTTTTGAAAAAACTGGCCAACATTTATTTTTTCATCTTCATTTTAAATAAAAAAAACAATCGGTAAAAGGAAAAATAATCTATAGATTAATCGAAAAAAATAATCTATAGATTAACCGATTAATCGAAAAAAAATAATAATCTATAGATTAATCGATAGAAAAATAATCGTTAGCTGCAGCCTTAGATTTATGTCATCACTTGTTCACACCTCCTCATATGGAAGATACTTTTCCTTCTTCGTGTCTCAAGAAGGGCAGAAATACAAGACCACACACACACACACACACACACACATTCACACAGAGTACTTATCTTGACCTCCTTTCTAACTGGCAGTGGTCCATGCGGCTTTAAAGGCCGTCTTATTGAGAACCAGTAGTTCCTGTCCAGCAGCAAGGGATGTAGTGTTGACTGTTTGCATGGTACTGTAATGCAAACAGCAAAGCCCATAAGAAGCATGTTTACATTACGATTCAGGCCAACAGGGCAGGAGAAGTCTGGAAACACTTGACACTCCACACTCACTAATAAAGTGTCGTGTTACAAATTTGCATGAAAATAAAGTTGAACAGTTTTTCTTAGAGTGTGGCTTGGCATCGAACAAGCGCAGCGTGCGGTTTGTGCCTTCAGAGAATATGGTAACGTGCAGATAGTTTATCTCTGCATGCCGGTGGGTGTTATAAAACTGTTTTTTGGCATAATCTTAGCCTCTTATCGGGCAAGGGACCATACTTGGTAGCTTAAGTGGGTGTTGTCAACAGTCCTGCGTGCTTCACTGTAGACCCACAAGGTTTATCGGACCGAAAATATGAAAAACTAATCCGTCTGGAGCCGTGAACAAATTAAAAGCCTTAAGTGTTATAATGAAGGCAACACATGATGCAAGTGTCTATATTAGCCTACTCTCAAAATGACTTTAAAAGTCTTATATAAGTGTTATAATGAAGGCAACACATGATGCAAGTGTCTATATTAGCCTACTATCAAAAGGACTTTAAAAGTCTTATATAAGTGTTATAATGAAGACAACACATGATGTAAGTGTTTATATTAGCTATATTAGCCTACTATCAAAATGACTTTAAAAGTCTTATATAAGTGTTATAATGAAGACAACACATGATGTAAGTGTCTATATTAGTTATATTAGCCTACTATCAAAATGACTTTAAAAGTCTTGTATAAGTGTTATAATGAAGGCAACACGTGATGCAAGTGTCTATATTAGCCTACTATCAAAATGATTTTAAAAGTCTTATATAAGTGTTATAATGAAGACAACACATGATGTAAGTGTTTATATTAGCTGTATTAGCCTACTATCAAAATGACTTTAAAAGTCTTATATAAGTGTTATAATGAAGACAACACATGATGTAAGTGTCTATATTAGTTATATTAGCCTACTATCAAAAGGACTTTAAAAGTGTTATTTAAGTGTTATAATAAAGGCAATACGTGATGCAAGTGTCTATATTAGCCTACTATCAAAATGACTTTAAAAGTCTTATATAAGTGTTATAATGAAGGCAACACATGATGCAAGTGTCTATATTAGCCTACTATCAAAATGACTTTAAAAGTCTTATATAAGTGTTATAATGAAGGCAACACATGATGCAAGTGTCTATATTAGCCTACTATCAAAATGACTTTAAAAGTCTTATATAAGTGTTATAATGAAGGCAACACATGATGTAAGTGTCTATATTAGCTATATTAGCCTACTATCAAAATGACTTTAAAAGTCTTATATAAGTGTTATAATGAAGACAGCACATGATGTAAGTGTCTATATTAGTTATATTAGCCTACTATCAAAATGACTTTAAAAGTCTTATATAAGTGTTATAATGAAGACAACACATGATGTAAGTGTCTATATTAGTTATATTAGCCTACTATCAAAAGGACTTTAAAAGTCTTATATAAGTGTTATAATGAAGACAACACATGATGTAAGTGTCTATATTAGTTATATTAGCCTACTATCAAAATGACTTTAAAAGTCTTATATAAGTGTTATAATGAAGACAACATATGATGTGTCTATATTAGTTATATTAGCCTACTATCAAAATGACTTTAAAAGTGTTATAATGAAGACAACACATGATGTAAGTGTCTATATTAGCTATATTAGCTATATTAGTCTACTATCAAAATGACTTTAAAAGTATTATGTACGTTTTATAATGAAGACAACACATGGTGTAAGTGTCTATATTATTTATATTAGCCTACTATCAAAATGACTTTAAACATCTTATATACTGTAAGTGTTATAATGAAGACAACACATGGTGTAAGTGTCTATATTAGCCTACTATCAAAATTACTTTAAACATCTTATATAAGTGCTGAATGAATGAAGACAACACATGATGTAAGTGTCTATATTAGTTATATTAGCCTACTATCAAAATGACTTTAAACATCTTATATAAGTGTTATAATGAAGACAACACATGGTGTAAGTGTCCGTATTATTTATATTAGCCTACTATCAAAATTACTTTAAAAGTCTTATATAAGTGTTATAATGAAGACAACACATGGTGTAAGTGTCTATATTAGCCTACTATCAAAATGACTTTAAACATCTTATATAAGTGTTATAGTGAAGACAACACATGATGTAAGTGTCCATATTAGCTATATTAGTTTATAACGTTTGCTGTGGTCTGCAACAAAATGGTAACGTTTGCTGTGGTCTGGAACAACATGGCACACAAAAAACTATGATCAATGCAGCCAATATTACATACAGATAATATGTCATGAGACATGCAAATATAAATGAAATACACACAGGACATAAGTCAAGGAAATTCATTGAGCTCAAATATAGCTACAAACAAGGCATAGTGATGCAATATGTACATACAGCTAGCCTAAGTAGCATGTTAGCATCGATTAGCCTGCAGCCATGCACTGACCAAATATGCCTGATTAGCACTCCACACAAAAACATCAACAAAGTTCACCTTCGTGCATTCAGCAGATGACATGGCACCCCAAACCATCACTGATGGTGGAAACTTTACACTAGACTTCAGGCAACGTGGATCCTGTGCCTCTCCTGTCTTCCTCCAGACTCTGGGACCTCGATTTCCAAAGGAAATGCAAAATTTGCATGGTTGGGTGATGGTTTGGGGTGCCATGTCATCTGCTGGTGTCGGTCCACTCTGTTTCCTGAGATCCAGGGTCAACGCAGCCGTCTACCAGCAAGTTTTAGAGCACTTCATGCTTCCTGCTGCTGACCTGCTCTATGGAGATGGAGATTTCAAGTTCCAACAGGACTTGGCACCTGCACACAGCGCAAAATCTACCCGTGCCTGGTTTACGGACCATGGTATTTCTGTTCTAAATTGGCCCGCCAACTCCCCTGACCTTAGCCCCATAGAAAATCTGTGGGGTATTGTGAAAAGGAAGATGCAGAATGCCAGACCCAAAAACGCAGAAGAGTTGAAGGCCACTATCAGAGCAACCTGGGCTCTCATAACACCTGAGCAGTGCCAGAAACTCATGGACTCCATGCCACGCCGCATTAACGCAGTAATTGAGGCAAAAGGAGCTCCAACCAAGTATTGAGTATTGTACATGCTCATATTTTTCATTTTCATACTTTTCAGTTGGCCAACATTTCTAAAAATCCCTTTTTTGTATTAGCCTTAAGTAATATTCTAATTTTGTGACACACGGAATTTTGGATTTTCATTTGTTGCCACTTCAAATCATCAAAATTAAATGAAATAAACATTTGAATGCATCAGTCTGTGTGCAATGAATAAATATAATGTACAAGTTACACCTTTTGAATGCAATTACTGAAATAAATCAAGTTTTTCAAAATATTCTAATTTACTGGCTTTTAACCTGTATGTATGTATGTATGTATGTATATATATATATATATATATATATATATATATATATATATATATATATATATATATATATATATATATATATATATATATATGTATATGTGTATATATAAGAATATGTTAGTTTACATGCAGTCAGCTTTTGGCCTTCTACCACATTTTTGTAGCCTAGTGTGGCCCCCAGGGCAAAAAAAAGTTTGCAGACCCCCCGCTTTAAACCATTGATGTCATCACCACATTTTTCTCTTCGCCCTTATTGGTTCCTCTCCTTGGAAGCATCACAAATAAACACAGCAAGTTATTTTGCTTACTGAACTGCAGTTTTTTTATTTTTAAATGTTTCCCAAAATGTTGGTCATCACCTAAATTGCACAGCCTCAGGACATTTGTAGGACAAATGCCTTCACACGGTGTGATCATTTGACAAAGCAAGGTGTGTTCTATCACAACATGCAAGTGCAGAGGAGGCGTGCAGAAGGAGAAAACATGGCCACTGAAACTGAAGTGCTCGGAACAGGAAGCTTAAGTTGCTGTGGTTAGCCGAGCGTTGCAGAGCACTTGACAGGCGAACAGGAAACTGCTCTTTCTCATCACGTCTGGGACCTGTGACTTTGCTCGTCGGCCTTTTCTCTCTAAAACATTGGGGAAACAATCCAAGCTGGGAATGGCCCAGGGAAGAGATCAGTCCTTCGCCAGCCGCCTTTTCCACCGGCGTCGCAAAACTAGCCAGGAGCTGAGAGGACAGGAGAATGAGGCGCCTCGCGTCTCAGACTTCACCGTGGCGTGGGATCGGCTCAGTAAGTCAGCGCTTTTCAACCTTTTTAGAGCCCAGGCACATTTTTTGCATTGAAAAAATGCAAAACTCTAAAAAAACTAAACTCGGTTGACAGTAAAAAGTCGTTGTCGCAATTGTTGGATATGACTTTAAACCAGGCCTGGGCAATTATTTAGACTTGGGGGCCACATTTAGAAAAAAAATGTGTCTCGGGCCGTTATATCTATTTTTAGGAACACTAATATAAAACCTCACAATAATGTCTGATTGAATGCTAAAAACGTTATGACAGACCGCCTTAAAAAACCTAATGGAATTTTACATTTTTCTATGAAGTATAAAACACTGAATATTGACAACATATGAATGTCACACCCCTTTTCGATCGACATATTTTACAATCAAGTGAAACGCAACAAAAATGCAACAAACAGTGAAATATGAACGCGAAGGGTACAAAATAAACCCACCTACAATCTGATATATCACTAAGCTTTAGAACTTTGTTGTGAAAATCTCCTTCCGCGTCTGTGGAAACGCTCCCCGCCCACACTGCTGGGTGCCTCGTCTGAGCTGCTGTGACGTAGATGACCATAGTAACTAATTAGATGACCATAGTACCTAATTAGATTACCATAGTAACTAATTAGATTACCATAGTAACTAAATAGATTACCATAGTAACTAATTAGATGATCATAGTAACTAATCAGATTACCATAGTAACTAATTAGATGACCATAGTACCTAATTATATTACCATAGTAACTAATTAGATGACCATAGTACCTAATTAGATTACCATAGTAACTAATTAGATGACCATAGTAACTAATTACATGACCATAGTAACTAATTAGATGACCATAGTACCTAATTATATTACCATAGTAACTAATTAGATGACCATAGTACCTAATTAGATTACCATAGTAACTAATTAGATGACCATAGTAACTAATTACATGACCATAGTAACTAATTAGATGACCATAGTAACTCATTAGATGACCATAGTAACTAATTAGATGACCATAGTAACTAATTAGATGACCATAGTACCTAATTAGATTACCATAGTAACTAATTAGATTACCATAGTAACTAATTATATGATCATAGTAACTAATCAGATTACCATAGTAACTAATTAGATGACCATAGTACCTAATTAGATTACCATAGTAACTAATTAGATGACCATAGTACCTAATTAGATTATCATAGTAACTAATTAGATGACCATAGTAACTAATTACATGATCATAGTAACTATATAGATTACCATAGTAACTAATTAGATGACCATAGTAACTAATAGGATGACCATAGTAACTAATTAGATGACCATAGTAACTAATTAGATGACCATAGTACCTAATTAGATTACCATAGTAACTAATTAGATTACCATAGTAACTAATTAGATGATCATAGTAACTAATCAGATTACCATAGTAACTAATTAGATGACCATAGTACCTAATTAGATTACCATAGTAACTAATTAGATGACCATAGTACCTAATTAGATTACCATAGTAACTAATTAGATGACCATAGTAACTAATTACATGACCATAGTAACTAATTAGATGACCATAGTAACTCATTAGATGACCATAGTAACTAATTAGATGACCATAGTAACTAATTACATGACCATAGTAACTAATTAGATGACCATAGTAACTCATTAGATGACCATAGTAACTAATTAGATGACCATAGTAACTCAATCTCAATCAATCAATCAATCTTTATTTATATAGCCCTAAATCACAAGTGTCTCAAAGGGCTGCACAAGCCACAGCGACATCCTCGGTACAAAGCCCACATACGGGCAAGGAAAAACTCACCCCAGTGGGACGTCGATGTGAATGACTATGAGAAACCTTGGAGAGGACCGCATATGTGGGTAACCCCCCCCCCCTCTAGGGGAGACCGAAAGCAATGGATGTCGAGTGGGTCTGACATAATATTGTGAGAGTCCAGTCCATACTGGATCCAACATAATAGTAAGAGTCCAGTCCATAGTGGGGCCAGCAGGACACCATCCCGAGCGGAGACGGGTCAGCAGCGCAGAGATGTTCCCAGCCGATGCACAGGCGAGCGGTCCACCCCGGGTCCCGACTCTGGACAGCCAGCACTTCATCCATGGCCACCGGACCTGTGCCCCCCCGCCCCCTCAAGGAAAAGGGGAGCAGAGGAGAAAAGAAAAGAAACGGCAGATCAACTGGTCTAACAGGGGGGCTATTTAAAGGCTAGAGTATACAAATGAGTTTTAAGATGGGACTTAAATGCTTCTACTGAGGTAGCATCTCTAATTGTTACCGGGAGGGCATTCCATAGTACTAATTAGATTACCATAGTCACTAATTAGATGACCATAGTAACTAATTAGATTACCATTGTAACTAATTAGATGACCATAGTAACTAATATATCATCCATAAGTGCAGATTCCAACCATTGAAATACTTAGTATAGTTGAAGACTATAGAAAGATAAGTGCACATCATAATGGCAGCTACACTTTACATCTTAAACATCTAGAAAAATTATTTGGGAATGTCCGGCGGGCCAGATTGAAAAGCTTAACGGGCCACATGTGGCCCCCGGGCCTTCATTTGCCCAGGTTTGCTTTAAACCATCACCAAGCATGCATGACTATAGCTCTTGTCTCAAAGTAGGTGTAATGTCACACCCTGACTTATTTGGACTTGTTTCCTGTGTGTAGTGTTTTAGTTCTTGTCTTGCGCTCTTATTTTTGGGGGCGGTATAGCTCAGTTGGTAGAGCGGCCGTGCCAGCAACTTGAGGGTTCCAGGTTCGAGCCCCACTTCCGCCATCCTAGTCACTGCCGTTGTGTCCTTGGGCAAGACACTTTACCCACCTGCTCCCAGTGCCACCCACACTGCTTTAAATGTACCGTATTTTCCGCACTATAAGCCGCACCTAAAAACCACAAATTTACTCAAAAGCTGACAGTGCGGCTTATAACCCGGTGCGCTTTATATATGGATTAATATTACGATTCATTTTCATAAAGTTTCGATCTCGCAACTACGGTAAACAGCCGCCATCTTTTTTCCCGATAGAACAGGAAGCGCTTCTTCTACGCAAGCAACCGCCAAGGTAAGCACCCGCCCCCATAGAACAGGAAGCGCTTCTTCTTCTACTGTAAGCAACCACCCGCCCGCGTAGAAGAAGAAAAAGTGCGCGGATATTACCGTACCGGTACGTTTCATTTCCTTTGTGTGTTTACATCTGTAAAGACCACAAAATGGCTCCTACTAAGCGTCAGGGATCCGGTTCATGAAAAGACGCAATCTCTCCATCCGCACACGGATTACTATTTCACAGCAACTGATATTCCTGTGAACCGCACTGTGGATACAACGGGAGCACGTACGGTGAATATTCGCACCACAGGGAATGAGAAGTCATCCTTCACTGTGGTTCTAGCTTGCCATGCTAATGGCCAGAAACTTCCACCCATGGTGATATTCAAAAGGAAGACCTTGCCAAAAGAGACCTTTCCAGCCGGCGTCATCATAAAAGCTAACTCGAAGGGATGGATGAAGAAAAGATGAGCGAGTGGTTAAGGTAAGTTTACGCGAAGAGGCCGGGTGGCTTTTTTCACGCAGCTCCGTCCATGTTGATATACGACTCCATGCGCGCCCACATCACGCTGGTTTTAATATATTATTAAAGTTTGACTGACCTATCTGACTGTTTTTTTGACATTCCTTTAGCGCAGTTAGATGCGGCTTATAACACGGGGCGGCTTATAGGTGGACAAAGTTTTGAAATATGCCGTTCATTGAAGGCGCGGCTTTTAACCCAGGGCGCCTTATGGTGCGGAAAATACGGTAACTTAGATATTGGGTTTCACTATGTAAAGCGCTTTGAGTCACTAGAGAAAAGCGCTACATAAATATAATTCACTTCACTTCACTTTCGCGTTTTCTCTTTTTTTGGTATTTTCCTGTAGCAGTTTCATGTCTTCCTTTGAGCGATATTTCCCGCATCTACTTTGTTTTAGCAATCAAGAATATTTCATTTGTTTTTATTCTTCTTTGTGGTGACATTGATTGTCATGTCATGTTTGGATGTACATTGTGGACGCCGTCTTTGCTCCTCAGTAAGTCTTTGCTGTCGTCCAGCATTCTGTTTTTGTTTACTTTGTAGCCAGTTCGGTTTTAGTTTCGTTCTGCATAGCCTTCCCTAAGCTTCAATGCCTTTTCTTAGGGGCACTCACCTTTTGTTTATTTTTGGTTTAAGCATTAGACACCTTTTTACCTGCACACTGCCTCCCGCTGTTTCCGACATCTGCAACGCAATTAGCTACCTGCTGCCACCTACTGATATGGAAGAGTATTACACGGTTACTCTGCTGAGCTCTAGACAGCACTTAAATCAAGCACTTAGGCATGGAGACTGTTTCTACAAACATTTGTGAAAGAATGGGCCGCTCTCAGTGATTTCCAGCGTGGAACTGTCATAGGATGCCACCTGTGCTACAAATCCAGTCGTGAAATTTCCTCCCTCCTAATTATTCCAAAGTCAACTTTATTATAAGAAAAGTGAAGAGTTTGGGAACAACAGCAACTCAGCCACCAAGTGGTAGGCCAGGTAAACTGACAGAGAGGTCAGCATAGTGCAAAGACTTTCTGCACAGTCACTTGCTACAGAGCACCAAACTTCATGTGACCTTCCAATTAGCCCACATACAGTACGCAGAGAGCTTCATGGAATGGGTTTCCATGGCCGAGCAGCTGCATCTAAGCCATACATCACCAAGTCCAATGCAAAGCGTGGGATGCAGTGGTGTAAAGGACATCACCACTGGACTCTAGAGCAGTGGAGACGCCTTCTCTGGACTGATGAATCACGCTTTTCCATCTGGTAATCTGATGGACCAGTCTGGGTTTGGAGGTTGCCAGGAGAACGCTACATTTCGGACTGTATTGTGCCGAGTGTGAAATTTGGTGGAGGAGGAATTATGGTGGTGGGGTTGTTTTTCAGTAGTTGAGCTTGGCCCCCTTAGTCCCAGTGAAAGGAACTTTGAATGCTCCAGGATACAATTCCATGCTCCTAACCTTGTGGGAACAGTTTGTAGCGGGCCCCTTCCTCTTCCAACATGACAAGGGGGATGAACTTGACTGGCCTGTACAGAGTCCTGACCTGAACCCGATAGAACACCTTTGGGATGAATTAGAACAGAGAGTGAGAGCCAGGCCTTCTCCACCAACATCAGTGTGTGACCTCACCAATGCACTTTTGGAAGAAGGGTGGAAAATTGCTATAAGGACACTCCACAACCTTGTGGACAGCCTTCCCAGAAGAGTTGGAGCTGTAATAGCTGCAAAAGGTCCATATTGAACCCTATGGGTTAGGAATGGGACGTCACTTCAAGGTCATATGTGAGTCAAGGCAGGTGGCCAAATACTTTTGGCAATATAGTGTATATTTTGCTGTATTTTTAATTGTACAATGTACTTTCTTGAGACTTTTAGTGACTTTTTCTTTATTAAAAACGACTAGCAACACATCTAGCACCTTTTCTGGTGTTATTATAAAACGTACTGGTTTTTAGGGACTCTACTTCTCCATGTACCCCACGAAAAGCGAGCATGACGTCACACTTGCTTGCCGCTGCTGCTCCAGTTGGACTTTCTCTCCTTAAAAGCCGCCACTGTCCTTTTGAATATTTGCACATTTTGTAGACGGCTGTCCGCGGGTATATCTGGGATTAGGGCTGCAACTAATGATTCATTTGATAATTAGATTAGATTAGATTTATTGGTCCCCTTGGGGAAATTTATTGTCACTGCCGTACATTTAAACAGTAGACATTACACATCACACAAAAAAAACAAAAAAAAACAAAAAAAAAAACAAAAAGACACCATACATGACTAACACACATTTACAATTACATTTACATTTAATCGATTCATCTGTTGATTATTACTTCGATTAATCGATTAATAATCGGATGAAAGAGACAAACTACATTTCTATCTTTTCCAGTATTTTATTAGAAAAAAAACAACATACTGGCACCATACTTTCTTTGATTATTGTTTCTCAGCTGTTTGTACATGTTGCCGTTTATAAATAAAGGTTTATAAAAATAAAATTTAAAAAAATTTAAAATTTAAAAAATTGCCTCTGCGCATGCGCATAGCATAGATCCAACGAATCGATGACTAAATTAATCGCCAACTATTTTTGTAATTGATTAGTTGTTGCAGCCCTATCTGGGATATAATTAAAGTTACGTCCACATCACAGACATGCTGACAACGCTACCAGACAACCCAGTGGGTCTTGTTTACTCCATCACAGCATCCGTTTTCGGCACTTTTGCATGACTAGTCAATAGTGCGCAAACAGTGGGCGATATATTAGGCCTGGGTGATAGGCCTCATTTTTTTTCTACTTTGTAAAGAAACCAATGACTACAAATGACAAAGGTAATTCAAAACAAGTTTTGCTTTTATTTGATCAAAAAATGACACTGCCTACTCTACATCAGACCTGGGCAAATTAAGGCCCGGGGGCCACATGCGGCCCGTTAAGCTTTTCAATCTGGCCCGCCGGACATTCCCAAATAATTTTTTTCGATTTTTAAAATGGAAACTGTAGCTGCCATTATGATGTGCAGTGATGTTTTCAAATTACCATAAGTCTTGAACTATACAACATATTTCAATGGTTGGAATCTGCGCTTTTGCATGATATTTTCGTGACTAGTATTATTTTAATACTTTTCGGTACTTTTCGATACTTTTCTAAATAAAGGGGACCAGAAAAAATTGCATTATTGGCTTTATTTTAACAAAAAATCTTAGGTGTGGCAGACCGGTACTTTTCAGAGGTGGTATAGTACCGAATATGATTCATTAGTATCGCGGCACTATACTATTACCGGTATACCGTACAACCCTACTAGTTACTATGGTAATCTACGTCACAGCAGGTCACACGAGGCACCAAGCAGTGTGAGTGGGGAGCGTTTCCACAGAGTGTTTCCAGAGCGGCCAGCCTGAAATGTGGGTGTCAGGGACAGACGTGAAGGAGATTTTTACAAGAAAGTTCTAAAGCTCAGTGATGTATCTTATACATCAGATTGTAGATGTTTTTTTTTGTTTTTTTTTACCCTTCACGTTCATATTTTGCTGTGTTTGTTGCATTTTTGTTGCATTTGATTTGATTGTAAAATATGTGGATTGAGAGGGGGTGTGACGTTTATATGTTGTCAATATTCAGGGTTTTATCCTTCATAGGAAAAAATAAAATTCCATTCTGTTTTTAAGGCGGTCTGTCATAACATTTTTAGCATTTAATCAGACATTATCGTGAGGTTTTGTATTAGTTTTCCTAAAAATAGATATACCGGCCCCCAGACACATTCTTTTTTTAAATTTGGCCCCCGAGTCAAAATAATTGCCCAGGCCTGCTCTACATCTTACTCCGAGCAACATTCTGTTCTTTTTAGACCAGGCATAAATTGTACTTTTTATGCAATCATTTTGGAAGAGCTATATTAAGAGCTTCCTATGAGCGGCAATACTTATTTCTTGAACAAAAAATTCTGTAGACAAAAATGTAGCATTGCAAAACTCCCAAAAAAATGTATAGAAAGATTCCAATGATCATTAAATAGTAATTAAAATCAATCAGCTCTATCAAGTACAAACTTAATACTTATGTTTTGAATAAAATAACTGCTGTAAATAAAAATGTAGCATTGTACATGTAAATCAATCAAGTAAAAAATTGAGATGACAATATACAGGTAAAAGCCAGTAAATTAGAATATTTTGAAAAACTTGATTTATTTCAGTAATTGCATTCAAAAGGTGTAACTTGTACATTATATTTATTCATTGCACACAGACTGATGCATTCAAATGTTTATTTCATTTAATTTTGATGATTTGAAGTGGCAACAAATGAAAATCCAAATTTCCGTGTGTCACAAAATTAGAATATTACTTAAGGCTAATACAAAAAAGGGATTTTTAGAAATGTTGGCCAACTGAAAAGTATGAAAATGAAAAATATGAGCATGTACAATACTCAATACTTGTTTGGAGCTCCTTTTGCCTCAATTACTGCGTTAATGCGGCGTGGCATGGAGTCGATGAGTTTCTGGCACTGCTCAGGTGTTATGAGAGCCCAGGTTGCTCTGATAGTGGCCTTCAACTCTTCTGCGTTTTTGGCTCTGGCATTCTGCATCTTCCTTTTCACAATACCCCACAGATTTTCTATGGGGCTAAGGTCAGGGGAGTTGGCGGGCCAATTTAGAACAGAAATACCATGGTCCGTAAACCAGGCACGGGTAGATTTTGCGCTGTGTGCAGGCGCCAAGTCCTGTTGGAACTTGAAATCTCCATCTCCATAGAGCAGGTCAGCAGCAGGAAGCATGAAGTGCTCTAAAACTTGCTGGTAGACTGCTGCGTTGACCCTGGATCTCAGGAAACAGAGTGGACCGACACCAGCAGATGACATGGCACCCCAAACCATCACTGATGGTGGAAACTTTACACTAGACTTCAGGCAACGTGGATCCTGTGCCTCTCCTGTCTTCCTCCAGACTCTGGGACCTCGATTTCCAAAGGAAATGCAAAATTTGCTTTCGTCAGAAAACATGACTTTGGACCACTCAGCGGCAGTCCAGCTGGTGTCGGTCCACTCTGTTTCCTGAGATCCAGGGTCAACGCAGCCGTCTACCAGCAAGTTTTAGAGCACTTCATGCTTCCTGCTGCTGACCTGCTCTATGGAGATGGAGATTTCAAGTTCCAACAGGACTTGGCGCCTGCACACAGCGCAAAATCTACCCGTGCCTGGTTTACGGACCATGGTATTTCTGTTCTAAATTGGCCCGCCAACTCCCCTGACCTTAGCCCCATAGAAAATCTGTGGGGTATTGTGAAAAGGAAGATGCAGAATGCCAGACCCAAAAACGCAGAAGAGTTGAAGGCCACTATCAGAGCAACCTGGGCTCTCATAACACCTGAGCAGTGCCAGAAACTCATCGACTCCATGCCACGCCGCATTAACGCAGTAATTGAGGCAAAAGGAGCTCCAACCAAGTATTGAGTATTGTACATGCTCATATTTTTCATTTTCATACTTTTCAGTTGGCCAACATTTCTAAAAATCCCTTTTTTGTATTAGCCTTACACAATATTCTAATTTTGTGACACACGGAATTTTTGATTTTCATTTGTTGCCACTTCAAATCATCAAAATTAAATGAAATAAACATTTGAATGCATCAGTCTGTGTGCAATGAATAAATATAATGTACAAGTTACACCTTTTGAATGCAATTACTGAAATAAATCAAGTTTTTCAAAATATTCTAATTTACTGGCTTTTACCTGTAGTTTTACTGAGTGGATAAACGCAGGCTTTTCCCTGAAGTATCCTGGCCACTCCATGTTAGCGTGTACTAATGTTAAAGTCATTGCACATGTAATATATTCATATCTTGATGATTAAATGCAGTAAAATTCCACAAGAGTTTTTTTAGCGTACGAGCTGTTTGGATGTGGAGAGTAACTGCTTTTGTGATGGCTGTGTGCAATATCACCATGCTGTAGATGCTATCTTGTGCAAACCATTTCGCCACAGGACGCTACCTCTCAGGCGGAGTTTGTTGTTGCGTTCTTGTTCGCCTCGCAAAGACTTGCATTTCCCCCCCACTCGCCTCAGTGCTGTTTCACATCAGTGTTTCCCACACATTCATTTGTTTGTGGCGGCCCGCCACGAAAGAATTACGTCCGCCACAAATGGATTGTTCGGCTTTTGACTCGACCGCTCATAAAAGCAATGGGACTGTCTGTGAATGTTGCTTGTAGTTACACCACCGGTGCAGTAGGTGGCGGTAGCCTACTATGCATTGTAACTCCGCCAATAGCACTTAATTCACCTGGTGGGCCAGAAGAAGAAGAAGAAGAAGAAGAGGGACGAACGGACGGACGGACGGGATCAAAATACTCGCCGGCTACTTTTCATAATGATGGCGCTTCCTACGTTTCTACCTCAAAACGTCCAAAAGCTGCTGAAAGCCTTGATCCAGGATGCCATGGGGAAAAAAACTTAAATGGTGCCTTTTGGCGACAGTTAGCAGCTTGGTGGCTCATAGCCGGCTAGCTAACGCTTGCTAGCATTGCTTCATTTTTACAGGTGTTAGGATGTACAGATAGGTTACAGATGCATCGCTCGCGGCTCGTCATATATTTAACGTTAATCCGCGATTTCACCGAGCGTTTCACTGACGGTGAGCAGCCTGACGCTGCTTCATTAACACCGCCGCTGTTTGACTCGGGGACCGGGCAGACGCACGTAGTAACAGTCATGTGTGACAATACCGATGAGCTAACGTGTCCAGGTTATAACCCTGTTGTCAATAAACACACATGGACCGAAGCTAAATTGTCCACTGTCCACTGCAGCATGTGAATGCAATGAAAAGAATAAAATCTGAGCCAACCAGCTGTTAAAATGTTGTCCAGGTTAATGTTTTGGCCATTAAAGGCCCTTCATTTCAAGATTTCAACTCTGATCGGGCTTTAAACAGGTGGCTGACCTGTTCAGATGGGTGTAACTGCTACTGGTCAAATAATGTGAAATAGCATTTAATTTTACATGTATGCAAAGCCATTTAAATGTAATTATAGATAATAATAATAAGTAGAAAAAAACCTTAACGTTGAACCCTGCATGTGTTGAGCTGCTGCCGCTTAAGGTTAGACGGCACTGTACATAGAGCGCTTCTGCTTGTTAGTAATAAATTCTAATGTTGGATGTTCACTCCTTCACACAGATGAGTATAGAAAAATATTTTCAACGGCCGAAAAGGGCTCGACTTGGAGAGGAGGTAGGCCTACAGTCCGGACCACAGGTGCGACCTGTTCAGCAGCAGGAGGAGGAGGTTGACTGACTGTGGCAGGACACCTCTGCCTCTGTTTCACTTCATGTTGCTGGTAAATAATATGGTTGTAGTAGTAGGCTAAAGTTAAATTATTTATTATTCACTAATTAAAGGGGCAGAGCTTTAAGAGACATTTTAGCTTTTATATTTTATAAGATATATTTTTTGTAAGGACCACAATTAATAAATATATTTCAGTGAATCACTAATTGTTCAAATCTGTATATAAATATGTACATAAAATGTTGTAATTATATTCCAACTCCGCGTTCTTCTTGGTCATCGCCGCTGCCGCCGCCACCCCCCGCCCCACCCTCGACCACACCACCACAAATAGATGCCTGTCCTGTGGGAAACACTGCACATGCTGGAGTAAGGTCGTTGTGATGCTGCCTTTTTGTAAGAAATTTTGCAGCGAGCAGTCACTTGTTCCACGCCTGGGGCCCCAATTTTGAAGCACTGACAAGACTTTTTATTTTTTTTGATAACACAAAAACCTTTCTTCCACTCAACTTTGTTTACTCTTTTTAAATCAAAATGACAAAAGATGGTCGAGTCGCCAGAAGAAAGCCATTTCTGCACAAATGTCACAGAGTATCCCGCTTACATTACGCCAAACGGCACAGAGACAAGCCTCAAAACTTCTGGAACAAAGTCATTTGGAGTGATGAGACCAGAATTGAACTTTTTGGCCACTCGACCATGCAGCCCATTTTTCTTCGAGTGCCTCCTTATTGTGCATCTTGAAACAGCCACACCATAATTTTTCAGAGAGTCCTGTATTTCAGCCGGAGTTATTTGTGGATTTTTCTTTGCATCTCGAACAATTTTCCTGGATGTTGTGGCTAAAATCTTTGCTGGTCTACCTGAATCCCTCATTTCCCACTTCTTAATCAGCGTTTGAACACTGCTGATTGGCATTCTCAATTCCTTGGATATCTTTTTATACCCCTTCCCTGTTTTATGCAGTTCAATGACCTTTTCTCGCAGATCCTCTGACAAATCTTTTGCCTTCCCCATGACTCAGAATCCAGAAACATGTGAGCAGCACTGGATGAATATATTCATAAAAGAAGCAAACTTCATGAATGTTTTTTGTGAGCAACAAGTATGTGCTCCAATCACTACATCACAAAAAAATAAGAGTTGTAGAAATGATTGGAAACTCATAGGGCTGCAGCTAACGATTATTTTTCTATCGATTAATCTATAGATTTTTTTTTTCCGATTAATCGGTTAATCTATAGATTATTTTTTTCGATTAATCTATAGATTATTTTTCCTTTTACCGATTTTTTTTTAAATTTAAAATGAAGAGGAAAAAATAAATGTAGGCCAGTTTTTTCAAAAGGCATGGCTTTTATTTACAAAAAAAAAAGTATGGCCACTCAGTCAACATTGACAACAACATGACAAAATATTCTGTAACAATGTAAACATTTAAAACTTTTAACATTTAACAAAATTAAAAGTAGCTTATTTGCTTTTTAATGTGCAAATATAAAAGTAAACATCCAGTGCAAATCTTAATATTCTGGAATAGTATAAGCATTTCAAAAGTAAAAGTATTGCTTATTTTGCTTTAAAATGTGCAAAAATAAAGATAAACATCCAATACAAAAAAGTGCAAAACGGAAATATTCTGTAACAAGTGTAAACATTTCAACAAAAGTAAAAGTATTGCTTATTTGCTAAAATGTGCAAAAATAAAGCTAAACATCCAATACAAAAAAGTGTACAGTGTAAACATTTCAACAAAAGTAAAAGTATTGCTTATTTTGCTTAATAACACAACAATGATAGTATGATTAAAGTGAAAGTTAATTGTTGGTTTGTACATAGTATATGTAACTGTTAATGTTGTAAAAGGTATTTGCACAACTAATTAACGTTAGCGTTTGTGACACGTCTTGTGCCGTGGGGTTCTTTCAGGACCGACAGACTGAACGCCAGACGGCTTTGCCAGGTTTACAATCTTTTAATTTTACACAAAGTCTTTTCTCTTCCAACTGCGCGGATCGCGCACCTGGGCACGATTGCGGCGTCGCTCCCGGCGCGCCCCGCCTCGCCGCTCGCTCGCCGCCGCCGCCTCTCCACAGCGTTAAAGAGGAGCGCGTCTTTGTAAACACTGAACAGGCACGCCAAACGCGCCTCTCAGAGCGAAACGGTGCTTTAGTTTATGAATTTACAACGCAGATACAAATGACACATTCATGTTTTTGTGTAATAATGACAACGTATACGCACGCGGACGATTGACTTGTTGATGGTGATGGCAAGAACGCTGTCGGGGGTTTTCTTTTCAAATGTTCGTTCATAGCCGTTGTGCTGCTATGATAGGCCATTTCCGCTCGACACAGTGTGCATACAACAATATTATTAGCCCGTTTATTGAAATACTCCCACACTTTTGACGACTTTTGGCGTGCTTTTTTCCCCTCGCTCGCATCGTCTGCTTTGCGCTCCGCCATGACAGTAAAGTAGAGTGACGTAAATATGCGACGCGCCGACGCACAAAAACGGCGTCGACGTGTTTACGTAACCGATGACGTCGACTACGTCGACGCGTCGTTTCAGCCTTAGAAACTCAAGACAGCCATGACATGATGTTCTTTACAAGTGTACGTACACTTTTGATCGCCACTGTTTAAGTGTTTTATGTGTGTCTTTTCCCTGCTGTTTGTAAAAAAAAATTCTGGTACAAGCGGATCAGAACCTGATCTAATCCAAGCTAACTATTAAGTCCGTCTGGGCAGACTAATTCACCTGAAAGAATAAAGCTTCAATTGTTCTCACATAATACAAAACACCTTTGACTGTTTTTAGAGTTCCCAGAGGCTTTGGAGGAAAATAGTCCTCCATGGTCAGGCGGTAGGGAGTGTAACGTGTGTGTGTGTGTGTGTGTGTGTGTTACGTTGAATCCACTTCCATCCCAAAGTGTAACATGTCATAAATGTGTCTTCTGCTCTTCTTTTCTTCCTCATCACTTCCATCCATCTGGCTCAATGTTCCTGAAAACCCTTGGTGATCTTGTAGAGACTTTTGGTACGCTCACTTTTCTCAGAGACGTCTTCAGTCACAGAAGGGAAGAATCTTTAGATCGGATCTATTGTGTCCTACTCGACGTAATACCGTACTACAGTACTGTATATGGTCCCGGGTACCTCTGTGACTCTGGACTTCTCGTGTCTGCTGTGACCTTTCGCAATTTGTTCCATCCAATGCTTGCACTTTGATCCCTGCTACGTTCTGCACTTTGCCCTGCTTGCCTACGTAGCTTGAACGTGTGACGTGGAAACGCTTTGCATTGTGGGTCTTGCTGGACTCGGAATAGCTTATTTACTCGGTTGAATGCAAGATTCTACGCTTAAGTTTTTTTTGTCTTCAAACAAGTTCAAAACATGGCTCGAACGTGCGGCACCATTGACTGCCACAATCGTGGTCGTTATCGCTTCAGAGAAAAAAGTGTTTGGTAAGATTTTTCTCATTTATGAAGCTAATAAAGAAACGGCGAATAGCAGCCGTGAGACCATCAAACATGACTTTTAACGTCATCACCTGGTACATGTTGGTGTGTTCACTGCATTTTCGCACCGATGAGTTTGAATCAAAGCAAGTTTTGTAGCATTTATTGATAGCCAAGCTATCTGTGAGTTACGAACAACGTACAGAGTTTGGGGGAAAAAGCAATACCCATGTTCATAGATCAATAACTGAGGAAACTAGATATTTCCCACATGAATACAGAGTGTATTTCAGACTTTAAATATATTAAGTTTGAAACAAATGTGTCCAGGAGACACAGTCCTGTTGACTTGCCTGAAAGGACGACGGTCTTCTCTTTCTGATGTTAAATTCCGAGGTCTTGCACACACCCAAAGTTGGTTTGTCCGTCAGCCTTTCCCAACTTCCATCCATCCATCCATCTTCTTCCGCTTATCCGAGGTCGGGTCGCGGGGGGAGCAGCCTAAGCAGGGAAGCCCAGACTTCCCTCTCCCCAGCCACTTCGTCCAGCCCCTCCCGGGGGATCCCGAGGCGTTCCCAGGCCAGCCGGGAGACATAGTCTTCCCAACGTGTCCTGGGTCTTCCCCGTGGCCTCCTACCGGTCGGACGTGCCCGAAACACCTCCCGAGGGAGGCGTTCGGGTGGCATCCTGACCAGATGCCCGAACCACCTCATCTGGCTCCTCTCCATGTGGAGGAGCAGCAGCTTTACTTTGAGCTCCCCCCGGATGACAGAGCTTCTCACCCTATCTCTAAGGGAGAGCCCAGCAACCTGGCGGAGGGAACTCATTTCGGCCGCTTGTACCCGTGATCTTGTCCTTTCGGTCATGACCCAAAGCTCATGACCATAGGTGAGGATGGGAACGTAGATCGACCGGTAAATCGAGAGCTTTGCCTTCTGGCTCAGGTCCTTCTTCACCACAACGGATCGATACAGCGTCCGCATTACTGAAGACGCCGCACCGATCCGCCTGTCGATCTCACGATCCACTCTTCCCTCACTCGTGAACAAGACTCCAAGGTACTTGAACTCCTCCACTTGGGGCAAGATCTCCTCCTTAACCCGGAGATGGCACTCCACCCTTTTCCGGGCGAGAACCATGGACTCGGATTTGGAGGTGCTGATTCCCATCCCAGTCGCTTCACACTCGGCTGCGAACCGATCCAATGAGAGCTGAAGATCTTGGCCAGATGAAGCCATCAGGACCACATCATCTTTCCCAACTTGGCATCCTTAAATGTTTGACCTGTATAAAAACTGACTCTGACAGGATTTGTCCGGCAGCTTTCTCCAATCTTGTCTATTGGACGTGCTCTTTTGGATCAATTCCACCAATTTTAAATTGTACTTGTGTTTTAAGGTGGCTAGCTTCGGAACAGGGTCCAGTTTGTTTTGGTGCATTGTTTTCTTTCATACCATTAATTTTATCATCTCCAGGTTGGGTAGGAGATCTTGCCCCAAGTGGAGGAGTTCAAGTACCTGGGAGTCTTGTTCACGAGTGAGGGAAGAGTGGAGGGTGAGATCGACAGGCGGATCGGTGCAGCGTCTTCAGTAATGCGGACGCTGTATCGATCCTTTGTGGTGAAGAAGGAGCTGAGCCGGAAGGCAAAGCTCTCAATTTACCGGTCGATCTACGTTCCCATCCTCACCTATGGTCATGAGCTTTGGGTTATGACCGAAAGGACAAGATCACGGGTACAGGCGGCCGGAATGAGTTTCCTTCGCCCTTAGAGATATGGTGAGAAGCTCTGCCATCCGGGGGGAGCTCAAAGTAAAAGCGCTGCTCCTCCACATGGAGAGGAGCCAGATGAGGTGGTTCGGGCATCTGGTCAGGATGCCACCCGAGCGCCTCCTAGGGAGGTGTTTAGGGCACGTCCGACTGGTAAGAGGCCACGGGGAAGACCCAGGGCACGTTGGGAAGACTATGTCTCCCGGACTGGCCTGCGAACGCCTCGGGATCCCCCGGGAAGAGCTGGACCAAGTGGCTGGGGAGAGGGAAGTCTGAGCTTCTCTGCTTAGGCTGCTGCCCCTGCGACCCGACCTCGGATAAGTGGAAGAAGATGAATGGATGGATGGCATTCATTTTAATCCAGTTTGTTGCTCTCTCTCACAATACCGCTGGTTGAGTACAGCCTTGTAAACAAAAACCTTGTCCAACAACAATGGCTAGCTAGCCCCCACAATGCGTTGCAAAATCACTTGCCCTTTCGATTCCTAGTGTGGGGCTACGGTAGCCATTTTTGTTGGCCAAAGCTTGAGTTCATATGGTTGTACTGTACCAACGGTAATGTGAGAGAGAACGACAAAACGGGTCGTACAAAATTCAAACGCCAAGGCACCGTAACCGAGAAAAGCTCGCTACCCTGCAAAAATAAGTACAATTTGAGGAATTGATTTATATGAGCACGTTCAATAGGCAAGAGATTTGAGGAAGCTGCTGCCATTGTCGAAGCCAAACTTGTCTATATTGCGTCAACGCAGTCAGTTTTTATACCGGTGAAGAATTTCAGAATGCAAAGTCTGGTAAGGCTCATTGTCCTCCGTTCGAATTGATTGCGATCTGCGGCTTTTTGTTTCATACGTGTCTGAGATGGAGTGAGTTTGTTTCCCCGAAAAAACACAAGCCATTATTAATTTTAAATACCGTATTTTCCGCACCATAAGGCGCCCTGGGTTATAAGCCGCGCCTTCAATGAACGGCATATTTCAAAACTTTGTCCACCTATAAGCCGCCCCGTGTTATAAGCCGCATCTAACTGCGCTAAAGGAATGTCAAAAAAACAGTCAAATAGGTCAGTCAAACTTTAATAATATATTAAAACCAGCGTGATGTGGGCGCGCATGGAATCGTATATCAACATGGACGGAGCTGCGTGAAAAAAGCCACCCGGCCTCTTCGCGTAAACTTAAACTTACCTTAACCACTCGCTCATCTTTTCTTCATCCATCCCTTCGAGTTAGCTTTTATGATGACGCCGGCTGGAAAGGTCTCTTTTGGCAACGTCTTCCTTTTGAATATCACCATGGGTGGAAGTTTCTGGCCATTAGCATGGCAAGCTAGAACCACAGTGAAGGATGACTTCTCATTCCCTGTGGTGCGAATATTCACCGTACGTGCTCCCGTTGTATCCACAGTGCGGTTCACAGGAATATCAGTTGCTGTGAAATAGTAATCCGTGTGCGGATGGAGAGATTGCGTCTTTTCATGAACCGGATCCCTGACGCTTAGTAGGAGCCATTTTGTGGTCTTTACAGATGTAAACACACAAAGGAAATGAAACGTACCGCGCGCTTTTTCTTCTTCTACGCGGGCGGGTGGTTGCTTACAGTAGAAGAAGAAGCGCTTCCTGTTTTATGGGGGCGGGTGCTTACCTTGGCGGTTGCTTGCGTAGAAGAAGAAGCGCTTCCTGTTCTACCGGGAAAAAAGATGGCGGCTGTTTACCGTAGTTGCGAGATCGAAACTTTATGAAAATGAATCGTAATATTAATCCATATATAAAGCGCACCGGGTTATAAGCCGCACTGTCAGCTTTTGAGAAAATTTGTGGTTTTTAGGTGCGCCTTATAGTGCGGAAAATACGGTACTTTGATCATTGCGCTACTTCTCCAAACAATGCTTATTTATTTTTGTGCGTACACATGACTCAAAGTAAATAGATAGCATGATTTTTTTTTCCAAAATACTGTACGTTGTTTGTAGCCTGCAGCTAGCTTGGCTAACGCTAACAGCCTACTAAATGCTACGTGTGAAACTGAATAAAACATGCTTTGATTCAAACTTACCACTTTGAAAATGCCGTGGACATAAAACCATGACCCAGGTGATGACGTTAAAAGTCATGGTTGATGGTCTCACGGCTGCTATCCAGGCTATTCTCTTTATCAGCTCACTAACCCGACTTCTTTGGCTTTGCTTACTCGCTGAAAATGAGAACAATTTCCCAAATCCTTTTTTGCCCTGCGAATCAATCATTGTGGCAGTTAATGATGCCACAATCGTTTCCAACTTTTGGAAGAAAAGCACATAATATTGCATTCAGCTACAGAAATAAGCTATTCAGAGGCCTGCAAGGACCCACAATGCATTGCGTTTACTACATCACACTTTCAAGCTCTATTATTACAGTATGATGACCATGTGTCAGGATTTCCTCACCCCACACTCCTGGTAGTTCTTTTAAACAGTTTCGCAATTTTGTAAAGCCTCCCAAAAAATGCATCACTTTATTAACAATTTCTTATTAATGAATTTGCTGTTCCTGTTTAGGTGTGTGGTTTTTTTGTTGTTGCTCTTTTTCCTTCCTTACTCAGTCCTTCAAATGTGCCTGACCCTGAAAATAACAGAAATAACATTTTGAGTGTCTCATACATGTCTTGTTTTTTTTGTTTTTCTTTTGTAGTGAAAGAGTTCTTAGCTAAAGCCAAAGAAGATTTTTTAAGAACATGGGAGTGTCCACCACAGGTAACGTTAATTTAAACTATACCATTTTTTTTGTTAGCTTGTCGATACTTTGCAGCTAGCTACTTCCTGTTCAGCAAATGTCACCGTTGAATAAATGAATGTGAGTCGGTAGCATGTACAAGCTTGTGTCCTATGTGAGCTAAGAAGACTAAGCCAAAGTTCCACAGAATCGGAGCATTTCATCAAATGCACCACACTTCCATTGACAAAATTCTTGCAAATGTTACCATAGAATAAAGGAATGTGAGTCTATATAGCATGTACAGTAAAATCATGCATTCTACGTGAGCTAAGACTAAGCTAAATTTCCACAGAATCGGAGCATTTCATCACATGCACCACACTTCCATTGACAAAATTCTTGCAAATGTCCCGTTGAATAAATGAATGTGAGTCTATAGCATGTACAGTAAAAGCATGTGTCCTATGTGAGCTAAACGTCAGGTTCAAACACTGATGACATCTATTAAATAAGATGTCACGTTCAAACACTGAGGACATCTATTAAACAAGACAAAAGGCAAGGAATCAAACAGAGACAGAATTCAATTTGGACTCAATATTGAGGAGAGACATGGCCACTGCACTCTCTGTACAGTCCTGCACCACGCTCTCATGAAGAAGGTTTTCGTCCCCTCTTTTATTTAGATGTTCAATGTTCACGCACCAACACATGTCACAGCAGGAATGGGAAGTATGTAAAACAGTCATTGTTTTTGGTCACATTGAAGACCAAGAAGAGGATGTCTTGGGCTTGGGCTCTTCCTGGATCCAGCTGGGGCAGGTGTTGGAGGACAATGGATAACCCCTCCCGTCTCCTGACCACAGCGACTTCAAGAGGGCAGCGGGTCGTAAATAGCGTTGACCTCAGTTACCAAATAGTTGGAAGAGAGTTTGTGAAATACTTCAGAGTTCGTTTAACACTTCAAAGAGAGTTCTTCTGGAAGTTGAGCAGATCCTGCCATCTGTCCGTGTTGAAATCACAGTGGCGTTTCACGAGCCTTCTTCCTCTTGTTAGGCCTCGAAAGACAGCATTCATCTTCTTATCAGGAACATAATGTAATACAACGTTTCTTTTGTGATAACTTACAAACAATTATTCCAACACAAGACAAGAATTAAACAGAGACAGAATTCAATTCGGACTCAATTGAGGAGACACGTCTGGACACACTGTACCCTTGTACAGTATCTCAGCACGCTCTGCCAAAAGATTGCATGCCTCCTTCTTTTATTTTGGCTTTCTCCCCCCCACCTGACCACAGCTGCTTCCAGAGGGAAGTGGGTCGTAAACAGCGTTGCCTTTGGTTACCGAACAGTTCAAAAGGAGATGTCGTAGAATAGTTCAAAAAGAGTTCCGTAAAATAGTTCAAAAAGAGTTCCATAAAATAGTTCAAAGAGAGTTCGTAAAATACTTCAAAAAGAGTTTGTATGGAAATTGGGCAGATTTGAAGTCACAGTGGAGTTTTGCGAGCCTTCCTCCTGGTAGGCCCCAAAGACAGCTCCCGTCCCCCTGCCAGGAACTCAATGTAATACAAAGCTTTTGTGATCATTTAGAAACAATTATTCTAACACTAAAACTAAGCTAAACTTCCACAGAATCGGAGCATTTTATCAAATGCACCACACCTCCATTGACAACATTCTTGCAAATGTCCCATTGAATAAATGAATGCGAGTCTATGGCATGTAAAAGCTTGTGTTCTATGTGAGCGAAGAAGACTAAGCCAAAGTTTCATTTCATCACATGCACCACACTTCCATTGACAACATGCTTGCTTCTTAGAGCACGACGTGCCTGGACGACTTCGACAGGTTCAAGACTCTGGGGACCGGCTCATTTGGCCGAGTGTTGCTGGTCAAGCATAAAGGAACAAACCAGTTCCACGCCATGAAAGTCTTGGACAAACAAAAAGTAAGTGGAAAGATCTTTGAAAGATTGTTGACTGTGTGCGTCCCATGAAAGGAAATACAGGTAAAAGCCAGTAAATTAGAATATTTTGAAAAACTTGATTTATTTCAGTAATTGCATTCAAAAGGTGTAACTTGTACATTATATTTATTCATTGCACACAGACTGATGCATTCAAATGTTTATTTCATTTAATTTTGATGATTTGAAGTGGCAACAAATGAAAATCCAAAATTCCGTGTGTCACAAAATTAGAATATTACTTAAGGCTAATACAAAAAAGGGATTTTTAGAAATGTTGGCCAACTGAAAAGTATGAAAATGAAAAATATGAGCATGTACAATACTCAATACTTGGTTGGAGCTCCTTTTGCCTCAATTACTGCGTTAATGCGGCGTGGCATGGAGTCGATGAGTTTCTGGCACTGCTCAGGTGTTATGAGAGCCCAGGTTGCTCTGATAGTGGCCTTCAACTCTTCTGCGTTTTTGGGTCTGGCATTCTGCATCTTCCTTTTCACAATACCCCACAGATTTTCTATGGGGCTAAGGTCAGGGGAGTTGGCGGGCCAATTTAGAACAGAAACACCATGGTCCGTAAACCAGGCACGGGTAGATTTTGCGCTGTGTGCAGGCGCCAAGTCCTGTTGGAACTTGAAATCTCCATCTCCATAGAGCAGGTCAGCAGCAGGAAGCATGAAGTGCTCTAAAACTTGCTGGTAGACGGCTGCGTTGACCCTGGATCTCAGGAAACAGAGTGGACCGACACCAGCAGATGACATGGCACCCCAAACCATCACTGATGGTGGAAACTTTACACTAGACTTCAGGCAACGTGGATCCTGTGCCTCTCCTGTCTTCCTCCAGACTCTGGGACCTCGATTTCCAAAGGAAATGCAAAATTTGCATGGTTGGGTGATGGTTTGGGGTGCCATGTCATCTGCTGGTGTCGGTCCACTCTGTTTCCTGAGATCCAGGGTCAACGCAGCCGTCTACCAGCAAGTTTTAGAGCACTTCATGCTTCCTGCTGCTGACCTGCTCTATGGAGATGGAGATTTCAAGTTCCAACAGGACTTGGCGCCTGCACACAGCGCAAAATCTACCCGTGCCTGGTTTACGGACCATGGTATTTCTGTTCTAAATTGGCCCGCCAACTCCCCTGACCTTAGCCCCATAGAAAATCTGTGGGGTATTGTGAAAAGGAAGATGCAGAATGCCAGACCCAAAAACGCAGAAGAGTTGAAGGCCACTATCAGAGCAACCTGGGCTCTCATAACACCTGAGCAGTGCCAGAAACTCATCGACTCCATGCCACGCCGCATTAACGCAGTAATTGAGGCAAAAGGAGCTCCAACCAAGTATTGAGTATTGTACATGCTCATATTTTTCATTTTCATACTTTTCAGTTGGCCAACATTTCTAAAAATCCCTTTTTTGTATTAGCCTTAAGTAATATTCTAATTTTGTGACACACGGAATTTTGGATTTTCATTTGTTGCCACTTCAAATCATCAAAATTAAATGAAATAAACATTTGAATGCATCAGTCTGTGTGCAATGAATAAATATAATGTACAAGTTACACCTTTTGAATGCAATTACTGAAATAAATCAAGTTTTTCAAAATATTCTAATTTACTAGCTTTTACCTGTAGAACCCTTCCTGTCCTGCAGGAGAGGTGCTCAACATTGTGATCTTAAAGTAGTCACGTACAAACTGTCCGTCTTGAAATGTTTGCCTTATAATAATTATAGCACTCAAGTTATGGTTTCTTACCAGTGCATTTTTTACCAGCCTGTGGACATTTTCAACAGTTTTAACAAATTTATTTCTGAGCACAATTTAAAGGAATGAAGCATAATTACAATGAAAAGTAAATTAAATACACTAAAAATCCAATTATAATTCATTAGGGGTGTAACGGTACACAAACATTTCGGTTCGGTACGTACCTCGGTTTAGAGCTCACGGTTTGTTTCATTTTCGGTACAGTAAGAAAACAACAAAATATACATTTTTGGGTTATTTATTCACCAAATTTGCAAAATCTTCCACCAAAAATATATTTCTTAGTTTAATATTTGATGTGAAGTAATGGGAACCTTGGATAGGTCAATAATTCATAATAACATTGATTTTGATTCAATATTATGTTTTGAGCAATGACAGTTTGAAAGAAAAAAAAACAGCTTTGTTTTATTAGTCAACATTGCAACTTTTTCTAAATTACATTTAACCTTTAAGCTTTTTTATTTCACTTTTGTTATATTTTTGTTTATTTTAATAGTATTTTTAGAATGTGCCGTGGGCCTTTAAAAGATTAGCTGTGGGCCGCAAATGGCCTCCGGGGCACACTTTTGACACCCCTGCTATAGATAATAAAAAATTAAATCTATGGATAAAAAGTAGAGCCTGGCGACACATGCGCGTTTATCATAACTCTCTCTCTCTCTCTGTCTCTGCCCCTCCCTCACCAATGCTGCTGTTTGTTTTGTTTTTAACCCCTTCTTAACCCTGAACGTACATTGAAAATACACGCAACCCTAACTCAAAATGCCGGACATTTGAGGCATTTAAGAAACTCCGCCCTGACAGCTCCGCAAAAGAGGACATGTCCGGTGAAAAGAGGACGTATGGTCAGTCTATCCTAGCCCGTTAGCTGTTAGCATGCCGTGTGTTGTGCCTCGGTGTGCATTGTTTACACAACGTGCGTTACGCTACTTAATATGTCCGTGTGGAAACTCTTTCGGTACACCTCCGAACCGAACCGGAACACCCGTACCGAAACGGTTCAATACAAATACACGTACCGTTACACCCTTAGAATTCATGTGAATTACAAAAAAACATCAAGTCGTCAGCTTTTTATTAATTATTGTAATGTAGTTTTCTGCAAGCTTTTGCAACCTACCAAGAATGGGTTAGTGGTTGGGGTTCAACGATTTGTCGACGAATATCGACAATAGTCATGGCGTCAACACTCGTGGTTTTCCGGAGGTCAGCGCGCCCGCTCAAAAAACATCAGGGGGGAAAATAGGGCTGGGCGACATGGCTGAAAAGTGTAACACGATATAAGAGTTTTATATCAACGATTATTGATATTTTTTATGACCTATGAAAAATAAGGCGCAGGAGAAAAATATATTAAACATTTTTACTTCAAATGTAGCCTTCCACTGATTATAATCATTTCAGCTGTCACTGCAGAATGGAAAGGAAATGTCGACACAAGCGTAGTTATTATACACATGTACACACATCAAATCTAGACTTTATGTATATCACACTTGTCTTGCACAGGCAAGTGGCAAACACAAAGTGCTGTAGAAAACAAAACAAAACTAGAAGAAGAGACATGGCGTGGCACTGGAGAATAACTAAAATTGACGCCATTTTATATATATATATATATATATATATATAGATACAAACCCCGTTTCCATATGAGTTGGGAAATTGTGTTAGATGTAAATATAAACGGAATACAATGATTCGCACCCATATATATACATATACACATATATATACACACATATATACATATACACACACATATATATATATATATATATATATATATATATATATATATATATATATATATATATATATATATACATAAACACACATATATATACATATACACACATATATATATACATAAACACACACATATATACATATACACACACATATATATGCAGTATATACATAGACACACACATATATACATGTACTCACATATATATGCAGTATATACATATACACACACATATATATATATACAATATATACATATGCACACATATATATACAGTATAGACTTATACACACATATATATGCAGTATATACATATACACACACATATATGTATGTATATATATATATATATATATATATATATATATATATATATATATATATATATATATATGTGTGGGAAAAAAAATCACAAGACTATTTCATCTCTACAGGCCTGTTTCATGAGGGGTTCCCTCAATCATCAGGAGATTTTAATGGAAGCATTCACATACCATGGTTTATATAGGGCACAGAGTGGGTAGGTACAGGCTGGCGTAGGGGCGTGGTGATTGGCTCATGTGTTACCTAGGAGGTGTTTCCGTCTGTGGCGGCATGCTGATACAATTTCGCTGCGCTTGTTGAGGGATGACAGGTCTGGACGGTATATAATAAACAGTTTCTGGTCCAAAACCAACAAAGGCTGCAACTGCCGCAAGAAACCTGATTGCCCTCTCAACGGGGGGTGCTTACAAACATCAGTTGTTTACCAATCTAAGGTAACACGCAAGGACATTAACACATCCGACACATATGTAGGATTAACCGAGGGAGAATTTAAAACCAGATGGAGCAATCACAAGGCTTCTTTCAGGAACCAAAACCTGCGGAATACCACAGAACTCAGCAAACACATTTGGGACCTCAAAGACAATAATGTTGAATATTCAATAACATGGCAAATTCTTGCATCCAGCACACCTTACAATAGTGGTAATAAAAGATGCAACCTATGCTTGAAAGAGAAACTGTTTATTATATACCGTCCAGACCTGTCATCCCTCAACAAGCGCAGCGAAATTGTATCTGCATGCCGTCACAGACGGAAACACCTCCTAGGTAACACATGAGCCAATCACCACGCCCCTACGCCAGCCTGTACCTACCCACTCTGTGCCCTATATAAACCATGATATGTGAATGCTCCCATTAAAATCTCCTGATGATTGAGGGAACCCCTCATGAAACAGGCCTGTAGAGATGAAGTAGTCTTGTGATTTTTTCCCACACATACATATATACATATATATATATATATATATATATATATATATATATATATATATATATATATATATATATATATATATATATATATATATATATATATATATATATATATACACATAAACACACACATATATACATGTACTCACATATATATGCAGTATATACATATACACACACATATATATATATATACAATATATACATATGCACACATATATATACAGTATAGACTTATACACACATATATATACATATACACACATATATATGCAGCATATACATATACACACACATATATATATATATATATATATATATATAGATATATGTATATGTGTGTGTGTGTATATATATATATATATATATATATATATATATATATATATATATATATATATATATATATATATATATATATATATATATATATATATATATATATATATATATATGGGACGGCGTGGCGCAGTGGAAGAATGGCCGTGCGCAACCCGAGGGTCCCTGGTTCAATCCCCACCTAGTACCAACCTCGTCATGTCCGTTGTGTCCTGAGCAAGACTCTTCACCCTTGCTCCTGATGGGTGCTGGTTAGCGCCTTGCATGGCAGCTCCCTCCATCAGTGTGTGAATGTGTGTGTGAATGGGTAAATGTGGAAGTAGTGTCAAAGCGCTTTGAGTACCTTGAAGGTAGAAAAGTGCTATACAAGTACAACCCATTTATCATTTATCATTTATATATATATATATATATATATATATATGTATGTGTGGGAAAATAAATCACAAGACTATTTCATCTCTACAGGCCTGTTTCATGAGGGGGGTACCCTCAATCGTCAGGAGATTTTAATGGGAGCATTCGCATACCATGGTTTATATAGGGCACAGAGTGGGTGGGTACAGGCTGGCCTAGGGGCGTGGTGATTGGTTCATGTGTTACCTAGGAGGTGTTTCCGTCTATGGCGGCATGCTGTTACAATTTCGCTGCGCTTGTTGAGGGATGACAGGTCTGGACGGTAAATAATAAACAGTTTCTCTTTCAAGCATAGGTTGCATCTTTTATTACCACTATTGTAAGGTGTGCTGGATGCAAGAATTTGCCATGTTATTGAATATTCAACATTATTGTCTTTGAGGTCCCAAATGTGTTTGCTGAGTTCTGTGGTATTCCGCAGGTTTTGGTTCCTGAAAGAAGCCTTGTGATTGTTCCATCTGGTTTTGAACTCTCCCTCGGTTAATCCTACATATGTGTCGGATGTGTTAATGTCCTTGCGTGTTACCTTAGATTGGTAGACAACTGATGTTTGTAAGCACCCCCCGTTGAGAGGGCAATCAGGTTTCTTTCGACAGTTGCAACCTTTGTTGGTTTTGGAGTCGCTCTGTCCGGGGGCCGACGGCTCATTTGCAATTGTTTTGTTGTGGTTTGAGATGATTTGTCGTATATTGTTCATACAGCTGTAGCTCAATTTAATGTTGTTCTTGTTGAATACTTTTCTTAGGGTGTTGTCTTTGGGAAAGTGTTTGTCAATCAGATTGAGGAATTTGTGTCCAATGTTAGTTGAGACGTTTTTGCTGTATGGGGGGTTGTACCAGATGATGTCGTTTCGTTTTCTGTTCTTTTTTGGCTGGTTTCCTGGCGTGGGTTATATATATATATATATATATATATATATATATATGTATATATGTGTGTATATAAGGTGCCTAACTTGGACTTTTGCTGGCAAGCTAAAAGGTGACAATTAGACGATAGACCGCATGTAAGGCAAAAAGACGTAAGCGAGGACGGCGGTTGACTTGCTGAAAGTGTGTGATCAATCAAGAGATGATGACCAGGTGACACTTCCACAGGTGGTGAAGTTGAAGCAGATCGAACACACGCTGAATGAAAAGAGAATACTGCAGGCCGTCTCCTTCCCCTTCCTGGTGAGGTTGGAGTACTCCTTCAAGGTCAGTTACTTCCTGGGCCTGCACAGCTGAGCGCCCACACTTTAACAGCACCTTCCTTGCACAGGACAACTCCAACCTCTACATGGTCATGGAGTACGTGCCTGGCGGAGAGATGTTCTCGCACCTCAGACGCATTGGAAGGTTCAGGTACATTGGAGGGACACTGGGACCTTTTTTTCAGGGTCGATTCCGATTACCGGTAGTCAAAGATGCCGATAACCTTTATTTGAAGTCAATATTCATTTGCTTTAAAAGTCATTGAAACACGAGGAACCCTGAAATATCCTCCACGTTTAAATCAAAACAATCCTGGTTCCTTTTATGGAGATTATAGTTGGGACTTTTTTCATTTCATTCTGGATGTTACAGAATGTATGAGAATGTGTGAGTTGCTGCCTGCGCTCCTTGACTTGGACACTATATTGCCAAAAGTATTTGGCCACCTGCCTTGACTCACATATGAACTTGAAGTGCCATCCCATTCCTAACCCATAGGGTTCAATATGATGTTGCAGCTATTACAGCTTCAACTCTTCTGGGAAGGCTGTCCACAAGGTTGCGGAGTGTGTTTATAGGAATTTTCCACCGTTCTTCCAGAAGCGCATTAGTGAGGTCAAACACTGATGTTGGTGGAGAAGGCCTGGCTCTCAGTCTCCGTTCTAATTCATCCCAAAGGTGTTCTATTGGGTTCAGGTCAGGACTCTGTGCAGGCCAGTCAAGTTCATCCATGTCTTTATGGACCTTGCTTTGTGCACTTACCATGAATTGATTTACATGGACCCCGACTTAAACAAGTTGAAAAACGTATTGGGGTGTTACCATTTAGTGGTCAATTGTACGGAATATGTACTGTGCATTCTACTAATAAAAGTTTCAATCAATCAATCAAAACTCGTGCACAGTCATGTTGGTAGAGGAAGAGGCCCGCTCCAAACTGATCTGTGGCCCAGTGGTTAGGGTGTCCGCCCTGAGATCGGTAGGTTGTGAGTTCAAACTAGGGCTGCAGCTAACGATTATTTTTCTATCGATTAATCTATAGATTATTTTTTTCGATTAATCGGTTAATCTATAGATTATTTTTTCAATTAATCTATAGATTATTTTTCCTTTTACCGTTTTTTTTTTTATTTAAAATGAAGAGGAAAAAATAAATGTAGGCCAGTTTTTTTCAAAAGGCATGGCTTTTATTTACAAAAAAAAAAGTATGGCCACTCAGTCAACATTGACAACAACATGACAAAATATTCTGTAACAATGTAAACATTTAAAACTTTTAACATTTAACAAAATTAAAAGTAGCTTATTTGCTTTTTAATGTGCAAATATAAAAGTAAACATCCAGTGCAAATCTTAATATTCTGGAATAGTATAAGCATTTCAAAAGTAAAAGTATTGCTTATTTTGCTTTAAAATGTGCAAAAATAAAGATAAACATCCAATACAAAAAAGTGCAAAACGGAAATATTCTGTAACAAGTGTAAACATTTCAACAAAAGTAAAAGTATTGCTTATTTGCTAAAATGTGCAAAAATAAAGCTAAACATCCAATACAAAAAAGTGTACAGTGTAAACATTTCAACAAAAGTAAAAGTATTGCTTATTTTGCTTAATAACACAACAATGATAGTATGATTAAAGTGAAAGTTAATTGTTGGTTTGTACATAGTATATGTAACTGTTAATGTTGTAAAAGGTATTTGCACAACTAATTAACGTTAGCGTTTGTGACACGTCTTGTGCCGTGGGGTTCTTTCAGGACCGACAGACTGAACGCCAGACGGCTTTGCCAGGTTTACAATCTTTTAATTTTACACAAAGTCTTTTCTCTTCCAACTGCGCGGATCGCGCACCTGGGCACGATTGCGGCATCGCTCCCGGCGCGCCCCGCCTCGCCGCTCGCTCGCCGCCGCCGCCTCTCCACAGCGTTAAAGAGGAGCGCGTCTTTGTAAACACTGAACAGGCACGCCAAACGCGCCTCTCAGAGCGAAACGGTGCTTTAGTTTATGAATTTACAACGCAGATACAAATGACACATTCATGTTTTTGTGTAATAATGACAACGTATACGCACGCGGACGATTGACTTGTTGATGGTGATGGCAAGAACGCTGTCGGGGGTTTTCTTTTCAAATGTTCGTTCATAGCCGTTGTGCTGCTATGATAGGCCATTTCCGCTCGACACAGTGTGCATACAACAACATTATTAGGCCGTTTATTGAAATACTCCCACACTTTTGACGACTTTTGGCGTGCTTTTTTCCCCTCGCTCGCATCGTCTGCTTTGCGCTCCGCCATGACAGTAAAGTAGCGTGACGTAAATATGCGACGCGCCGACGCACAAAAACGGCGTCGACGTATTTACGTAACCGATGACGTCGACTACGTCGACGCGTCGTTTCAGCCTTAGTTCAAACCCCGGCCGAGTCATACCAAAGACTATAAAAATGGGAGCCATTACCTCCCTGCTTGGCACTCAGCATCAAGCGTTGGAATTGGGGGTTAAATCACCAAAAGAGTGTACAGAGTCACATTTGTGGGCCACACCTTTCTTTGCACTTCTATATTTTTTATATTTTTATATATTTACACATTGTTTTCTTGCGTGCACACATTGCACTGTATGGAATGGCCTCAATCTCGTTACCCTGCGTAATGACAATAAAGCTGATTCTGATTCTGAAAAACGATTCCTGGGCGCGGCCACCGCTGCTGCTCACTGCTCCCCTCACCGCCCAGGGGGTGAACAAGGGGATGGGTAAAACGCAGAGGACAAATTTCACCACACCTAGTGTGTGTGTGACAATCATTGCTACTTTAACATTAACTTAACTTTAATCCCACATGGTTGGGAGCAGGGAATTGTCCAAAATATTTTGGTATCCTGGAGCATTCAAAGTTCCTTTCACTGGAACTAAGGGGCCAAGCCCAACTCCTGGAGCGGGCCCCTTCCTTTTCCAAAATGACTGTGCACCAGTGCAAAAAGCAAGGTCCATAAAGACATGGATGACAAAGTCTGGTGTGGATGAACTTGACTGGCCTGCACAGAGTCCTGACCTGAACCCGATATAACACATTTGGGATGAATTAGAACAGAGACTGAGAGCCAGGCCTTCACCAATGCGCTTTTGGAAGAATAAACACACTCCGCAACCTTGTGGACAGCCTTCCCAGAAGAGTTGAAGCTGTAATAGCTGCAAAAGGTCATATAGAACCCTATGGGTTAGGAATGGGAAATACTTTTGGCAATATAGTGTATAATAATCTCATATTTGTCAGTTTTTCACACAAAGTTTGGATTTTTAGCAGAGATAGTGGAACTTTTCTCAAGCAGGGCAAACAGGCTGGTGCTCGAGCAGTGTTTAGAACTACTGTATGTTATATTGTCTTTATATTCCAGCCACTTAATCCATTTTGGGGGGGGGGGTTGGAGGGGATTATTATGATGCGTTCAAGAGTCTTACGGCCTGAGGGAAGAAGCTGTTACAGAAACTGGAGGTTCTGCTACGGAGGCTGCGGAACCTCTTTCTAGAGTCCAGCAGTGAAAACAGTCCTTGGTGGGGGTGGGAGGAGTCTTTGCAGATTTTCTGAGCCCTGGTCAGGCAGCGGCTTTTTGCCATCTCCTAGATAGGAGGAAGAGAAGTCCTGATGATCTTTTCCGCCGTCCTCACCACTCTCTGGAGAGACTTCCAGTCTGAGGCATTGCAGGCTCCAGTCCAGACAGAGATGCTGTTGGTCAGCAGGCTCTCTATAGTGCCTCTCTAGAATGTGCTCTTTTCATCCCACGCAAAAAGTGCATGCGCTGCTGAGCTCTTTTTACAAGAGCTCCGGTGTGTAGGGACCAGGTCATATTGTCAGTTATCTGCACCCCCAGGAACTTGGTGCTGCTTACTATCTCCACTGCTGTGCCTTTTGATGTAGAGTGGAGCGTGGCTGGACTGGTGCTTCCTGAAGTCAACCATGATCTCCTTGGTCTTGTTGATGTTCAGGACCAGGTTGTTGGTTCTGCACCAGTCAACCAGATGTTTCACCTCCTCCCTGTAGTCCATGAGGCCCACTACTGTTGTGTACTTCACAATGTGGTTAGTAGTGGACCTGGCAGTGTTACTGAAGGCATCAAAACGATGAATGAACAACAATATGAATGAGCTTCAAGCACACCTGTGAAGTGAACACCATTTCAGGTGACTACCTCTCGAAGCTCATGGAGAGAATGCCAAGAGTGTGCAAAGGGTGGCTATTTTGAAGAAACTACAATATAAAACATGTAATTTCACCTTTTTTTTTGTTAAGTACATAACTCCACATAATTTGAAGTGACAATCTGCAATGTAAATTGTCACGTTCAAACACTGAGGACATCTATTAAACAAGACAAAAGGCAAGGAATCAAACAGAGACAGAATTCAATTTGGACTCAATATTGAGGAGAGACATGGCCACTGCACTCTCTGTACAGTCCTGCACCACGCTCTGACGAAGAAGGTTTTCGTCTCCTCTTTATTACAATATTCAATGTTCACGCACCAACACATGTCTCAGCAGGAATGGGGAGTATGTAAAACAGTCATTGTTTTCGGTCGCTTTGAAGACCAAGAAGTGGGATTTCTCGGGCTTGGGCTCTTCCTGGATCCAGCTGGGGCAGGTGTTGGAGGACAATGGATAACCCCTCCCGTCTCCTGACCACAGGGACTTCAAGAGGGCAGCGGGTCGTAAATAGCGTTGACCTCGGTTACCAAATAGTTGGAAGAGAGTTTGTGAAATACTTCAAAGAGAGTTCGTTTAACACTTCAAAGAGAGTTCCTCTGGAAGTTGAGCAGATCCTGCCATCTGTCCGTGTTGAAATCACAGTGGCGTTTGACGAGCATTCTTCCTCTTGTTAGGCCTCGAAAGACAGCATTCATAATACAATGTTTCTTTTGTGATAACTTACAAACAATTATTCCAACATAAATAGTCGTGAAAATAAAGAAAACCCATTGAATGAGAAGGTGTGTCCAAACTTTTGGCCTGTTACTTTACATCCAATTGCCAAATACCTGCACCGCTATCCGGTTGATCTGTACTCCAGGATCCAATACGTTTCTTTTTGCGGCCATTGAAGGCCTCTGAATTTTTCAGAATAACTCAGTGGAAAGAAAAGAACACATCCTGCAGATGGTCACTGAGTCCAAGTCTTGCATGGTTCCACCTGGAGAGGCTGTGTTCAGTTTGTTTTCTGCACTTGTGTCTTCACATTCTGGCGCAGTTGGAACATGTTAAAAGGAGAACAGTTCAAGCAGAAATCCATGTCAACAATGAAGTTGAATACGTCATTTCCCCCCTTTCCCCCCCTTCCTTCTTTCAGCGAAAACCACGCACGATTTTATGCAGCTCAGATCGTGCTCACCTTCGAGTACCTCCACTCTTTGGACCTCATCTACAGAGACCTGAAGCCTGAAAACCTGCTCATAGACCAGCGTGGCTACATTCAGGTACAGCTCCTGCATTCATGAAGATAAACAGCCAACAGGATACAGTAGCTGTCCGCTATATGCGAGGATTAGGTACAGTAGCAAGAACCTATAAGTCATTGAGACCAGGGACAGTCAAGTACTTTTACCGGGCAGCGATTCACGTGAAATCCAACGGTGCCATGTTACGGTACTTGGGTTGTGCATGACATCTTGTTCGGTTCTAGACTCTAACCAGAGGTGGGTAGTGTCGCCAGAAATTGTACTCAAGTAAGAGTACTGTTACTTTAGATATGTATTACTTAAGTAAAAGTAAGGAGTACTCACCCAAATATTTGCTTGAGTGAAAGTTGTGAAAAAACTACTCAAGTACTGAGTAACTGATGAGTAACCTGTTCGTTTAATGATGACGGCAACAAATAATGCACAAAAACATAAAAATAGCAATGAGCAAATTCAGAGCCAGGAATATCTCTTAAGCAACTAAAACAATAATATATATTAAATAATAATACATTAACATAAAAAAAATTAAGGCAAATTGAGCCACAATAACTTAACAGCACCATAGGCTCAGTAGGCAGAGATTACAAAGGAAAATAACAAGTTAGCCTTTACGCAAACCATAAACTGATAGGTGTGGGCTGCATCTGGGAACACACTATGTTTCTATGCATGTGTGTGTGTGTGTGTGTGTGTGTGTGTGTGTGTGTGTGTGTGTGTGTGTGTGTGTGTGTGTGTGTGTGTGTGTGTGTGTGTGTGTGTGTGTGTGTGTGTGTGTTGTGCTGTGTCGCCTTCACATAAAGTTCATGGTATTTGACCTGATTTACTGACGTTGTCCACAAGATGGTGCCAGATTTGCAGCAATCAGATTGTCAGACATTTGGACCCTAACACGAGTACAGTCTATAACAGGGATCCTCAACAGGCGGACCGCGGTCCATGTCCGGACCCAGCGACGTGTCCGTCCGGACCCAGCACGAATTATAGTAAAAAAAAAAAAAAAAAATGTTTTTTATTTTTTATTATTATAATTATAATTATTATAAAAAAATGTAATAATTGTATTCATCTGTGAGTTATCGCTAGCGCAAGTCAACGTTCTTTGTTGTTTTTAGTCAAATATCTCCACGTTTCGTTTACACTTCTCGTGTCTCACTCACTCCGTCTCTCTCTCTCTCTCTCTCTCTCTCTCTCTCTCTCTCTCTCTCTCTCTCTCTCTCTCTCACTCCGTCTCTCTCTCAGAGAGAGAGACGGAGTGAGAGCGAGAGAATGCCACTCTGATTGGCTGATTCCGGGGTATGGGTTGTCATCTCTATCACAACGACGCGCTGATAGGCTGTTACCACCTGGGTCATACACATGTGCAGTGCACAGTGCATGGAACCTTTCGCTGCAGGCACACAGTTGTCTCGTATCGCTACTTCGCTAACTGTTCACTCGTCAGTCACTGAATGTCAATCAAATCACAATGGCATGCTCCAAGTTGGCTCAGGCTGGTAAAAGAAAGGTGGACAGGGAAAACCGACGTTTCAAGGAAGAATGGACAGAGCAATATGTTTTCATCCTACCTACTGCAAGTACCAGACCAATGTGTCTACTATGCAACACTACTGTTGCTCTGGTGAAAAGTGAAAATCTGAAACGTCACTATCTGAAAGAGCACCGCGAATTTGAAGAGACATTTCCTCATGATTCAGAGCTAAGAAAAAAAGAAATCACGAGGCTGAAAAAGCCATATGAAACATCAAGCAAGATTTTTGTTAAATCTATGACACAACAACAAATAGCAACAGAGCAGTAACGTGCGGTGAGGTTGATGACTGGTGAGGCACTGACTTCATCACAGTCAGATTTACAAACATATGAACCCTAAAGAGTATCTTATTCACCATTTGATTGGCAGCAGTTAACGGGTTATGTTTAAAAGCTCATACCAGCATTCTTCCCTGCTTGGCACTCAGCATCAAGGCTTGGAATTGGGGGTTAAATCACCAAAAATGATTCCCGGGCGCAGCGCCGCTGCTGCCCACTGCTCCCCTCACCTCCCAGGGGGTGATCAAGGGATGGGTCAAATGCAGAGGACACGTTTTTTCAAAGTTCTTATTTATTTTTGTTTCAAAGAAAATATTTAATGTATTTTATTGGATATTTATTTTATTTTTGTTAATTTTAAGAAAATGTTAAACTACCTACCTCCTGCTACTATATAAGCTTGACCGATAATAAACGGACCCAGCCTGTTTAAAAAAAAAAAAAATTGTGGACCTTCAAGATTTGTACTTGAGGACCCCTGGTCTATAATAACACCAGAAAAAGATGCTAGATTTCTTGCAAGTCGTTTTTAATAAAGAAAAGGTCACTAATAGGATTGAAAACGTTTCTAGAAACTTCAGAAATTCTCAAAAAAGTACAAGACCCACTTTTATTCTCTGGCTTTTAACACGACGTGAGTTGTGTGGTCCTCTGTTTTTTAAATGTTGATTTCTATTTATTGTTTTAATTGGGTTTACCCTTTAAAATCGTTTTTAATCATATTTATTTTTATATTGGTTTTATATTTATTTTATTTGTTTTGTTTTTTGTTTTTATTCAGTCATTGGTGGAGCTAAGGATAATATTTGAATATTGTTTTTAATATTGTTGTGCAGCACTTTGGAAACATTGTTGTTGTTTAAATGTGCTATACAAATAAAGTGGATTGGATTGGATTGAACAAGCAGCAACAATTGAAAAATAGAGAAAAAGGAAAACATATATGTTAACACTCATGAACAATAACATATTTGTTTTAAATGTGTATTTATTTGTATTTTAGCCTGTTTAAAGATAATAGATGCATCATCAGAGAATATGCAAATGATATGATGTCATAATGACCGATATGTTGGCAATCTGGGATAAACCTTAAAATGATTACCAATTTAAGGTGACTGAGATGCTTTCTGCGGAAAAAACGCTTACTTTTTTGGAGAGAACAAGCAAGAAAAGGTGTGTTTTCCCCCCAAAATGATACATTTTGGACCAAAGATGTGCTTATTTGCCAGGATATACCGTATTTTCCGCACCATAAGCCGCCCTGGGTTATAAGCCGCGCCTTCAATGAACGGCATATTTCAAAACTTTGTCCACCTATAAGCCGCCCCGTGTTATAAGCCGCATCTAACTGCGCTAAAGGAATGTCAAAAAAAACAGTCAGATAGGTCAGTCAAACTTTAATAATATATTAAAAACCAGCGTGATGTGGGCGCGCATGGAGTCGTATATCAACATGGACGGAGCTGCGTGAAAAAAGCCACCCGGTCTCTTCGCGTAAACTTACCTTAACCACTCGCTCATCTTTTCTTCATCCATCCATCCCTTCGAGTTAGCTTTTATGATGACGCCGGCTGGAAAGGTCTCTTTTGGCAAGGTCTTCCTTTTGAATATCACCATGGGTGGAAGTTTCTGGCCATTAGCATGGCAAGCTAGAACCACAGTGAAGGATGACTTCTCATTCCCTGTGGTGCGAATATTCACCGTACGTGCTCCCGTTGTATCCACAGTGCGGTTCACAGGAATATCAAAAGTCAGTGGAACCTCGTCCATGTTGATAATGTTCTCTGGCCGGATCTTTTTTTCAGCTATCTTGTTTTTACAATATGCACGGAAAGTAGCCAGCTTTTCTTGAAAGTCTTTAGGCAGTTGCTGTGAAATAGTAGTCCGTGTGCGGATGGAGAGATTGCGTCTTTTCATGAACCGGAAACCTGTCGCCATTTTGTGGTCTTTACAGATGTAAACACACAAAGGAAATGAAACGTAATATCCGCGCGCTTCTTCTTCTTCTTCTACGCGGGCGGGTGGTTGCTTACAGTAGAAGAAGAAGCGCTTCCTGTTCTATGGGGGCGGGTGCTTACCTTGGCGGTTGCTTGCGTAGAAGAAGAAGCACTTCCTCTTCTACGGGGAAAAAAGATGGCGGCTGTTTACCGTAGTTGCGAGACCGAAACTTTATGAAAATGAATCTTAATATTAATCCATATATAAAGCGCACCGGGTTATAAGCCGCACTGTCAGCTTTTGAGTAAATTTGTGGTTTTTAGGTGCGGCTAATAGTGCGGAAAATACGGTAGTGTAAATGCTGACTTGTGCATATGAATATGAAGTCCCCAACTGTGGTTCATTAGCATCATGCATGTCACAGGTCACAGACTTCGGCTTTGCTAAAAGGGTAAAAGGCAGGACTTGGACATTGTGTGGGACTCCTGAGTACCTGGCTCCAGAGATCATCCTCAGCAAGGTACGTCCTACTCACTCAGTAAACCAGCTCCACTGCGGCCGACGTTCCAAAATGTTAGCATTTACCTGAAAATGAAACTGAAACTACGGCCGGTGTAATGAAAAATGATCCTTGGTTGAAAACATGACCAGAGTTTTCCCTTTTTGTTGACAAAATATAAACGTAGGTGTACCTGTGAGTAGATTTAAGGTTTGAAGAAGAGGACTTTTTTTTGACTCGTCAGGCTTTGTAGTGCAAAATATTCCAGGACACTGAGCATAAGCAGCCTTCACAGTAAACAACTTAGGGCCTGATTTACCAAAGGTTTGCGCGTCCTAACACAGGTGCAACGAAGCTGATCTACTAAACTTGTGAGCAGAGGATTGCATCTGTTAAGAGAGCAGAATCGGGATTTTTTTCTGTCAACAAGTCGGGATTTTTTCTGTCAACAAATCGGGATTTTTTCTGTCGACAAATCGAGGTTTTTTTATGTCTACAAATCGGGATTTTTTTCTGTCAACAAATCAGGATTTTTTCTGTCAACAAATCGGGATTTTTTTTCTGTCAAAAAATCTGGATTTTTTTTCTGTCAACAAATTGGGATTTTTTTCTGTCAACAAATCTGGATTTTTTTTTACTGTCTACAAATCGGGATTTTTTCTGTCTACAATTCGGGATTTTTTTCTGTCAAAAAGTCTGGATTTTTTCTGTCAACAAATCAGGATTTTTTCTGTCTACAAATCGGGATTTTTTTCTGTCAACAAGTCGGGATTTTTTCTGTCAACAAATTGGGATTTTTTTTCTGTCAACAAGTCGGAATTTTTTCCGTTAAATTTTTTTTATATTTTTTCTGTCAAAAAGTCAGGATTTTTTCTGTGATCAGCACGTTGATACTTCATGGGACCTTTGAATCCTAGTCTGGTCAGACGCTGCTGCTCACTGCTCCCCTCACCTCCCAGGGGGTGATCAATGGTGATGGGTCAAATGCAGAGAATAATTTCGTGTGACAATCATTGGTACTTAACTTTAACTTAACATAATTAAGCGTGTATTTGTCCGTGTTATCTAGATTGCGATTCGGAAAAGGTGTGACAGATTATAGACGTCTCCTTCTTGTTTGTAAACGTATCAAAACACCACAGGTAGGAGGAGGATAACATGACTGTGCAGAAAATGAGTGTCACCGTGGTGTGCACCCAAAATCCTCATTTAAATAAGGCGGTCTGCACCACTTTACAATTGCACACGCAGTCTTAGTAGATCACACGCTATTTTTATTTTTGCTCATGCTGTGTAGGGCGGGGTGTTTGGATCTTAGTAAATGAGGCCCCCCTATGTTTTGTGAGTACTCAGAGACTTGCTTCCTCTTCCAGGGCTACAACAAAGCTGTGGACTGGTGGGCACTCGGAGTCCTCATCTATGAGATGGCTGCTGGTTACCCTCCGTTCTTTGCTGATCAGCCCATACAGATCTACGAGAAGATCGTTTCTGGCAAGGTACCGCCGTGCTGACACTGGACTCCTTCCACCTTCCCGTGGAAAATGAGCTGGTGTTTTGTGTGTAGGTACGATTCCCCTCCCACTTCACCTCCGACCTGAAAGATCTGCTGAGAAACCTCCTACAGGTGGACTTGACCAAGAGGTTTGGGAATCTAAAAAATGGCGTAAACGACATCAAAAATCACAAGTGGTTCTCCACAACGGACTGGATAGCCATCTATGAGAGGAAGGTAAGACCGTCTTCTTGATATTTCCCGGACTATAGAGTGCACCAGTATATAAGCCGCACTACATTTGGGGAAAAAAACATATTTTTCCATATATTAGCCACATAAGTCACAGATAAATACGTTGTGAAATGAGTTATTTACACAGAACTATTCTGTAAACTTTTATTTACTTAATTGTTTCCAAACGTTGTCTGTAACACGGCAGTAAAACGGCTGATCAAACAAAACAGAAGTCATGGAGTAATGGTCTTATTAGCTAATGCTAATGACACTAGCTTGATTACATTACGATAACACGTATATTATATACAGAAAAAATCCCGACTTTTTGACAGAAAAAATCCCGATTTGTTGACAGAAAAAAATCCCGATTTGTTGACAGATTAAATCCCAATTTATTTTTATATTGTTTTCATATTTATTTATTTTGTTTTCATTCAGTCATTGGTGGAGCTAAGGATAGTATTTGAATCTTGTTTTTAATATTTTTGTGCAGCACTTTGGAAACATTTTTGTTGTTTGAATGCGCTATATAAAAAAGTTGTTTGCAAGATCACCGTTCAGTCACTTCTCGTTTTGCCCTGTACATGTCTCACCAGACGAGGATTCAAAGGTCCCATGAAGTATCAACGTGCTGATCACAGAAAAAATCCCCACTTTTTGACAGAAAAAAATCCAGATTTTTTTGACAGAAAAAATCCCGATTTTTTTTTTGACAGAAAAAAATCCCGATTTTTTTTGACAGAAAAAATCCCGATTTTTTTTTTGACAGAAAAAATCCCGATTTTTTTTGACAGAAAAAAATCCAGATTTTTTTTGACAGAAAAAAATCCCGATTTTTTTTGACAGAAAAAAATCCCAATTTCTTTGACAGATGAAATCCCAATTTTTTGACCGAAAAAATCCAGATTTTTTGACAGAAAAAATCCAAATTTATTGACAGAAAAAATCCCGATTTGATGACAGAAAAAAACCAACTGATTTGTTCACAGAAAAAATCCCGATTTGTTGACAGAAGTAATCCCAATTTTTTGACAGAAAAAAAATCCCAATTTTTTTTACAGAAAAAAATCAAAATTTTTTTGACAGAAAAAATCCCAATTTTTTTGACGGATGAAATCCCAATTTTTTGACCGAAAAAAATCCCGATTTTTTGACAGAAAAAAATCAAAATTTATTGACAGAAAAAAATCCAGATTTGTTGACAGAAAAAAATCCAGATTTGTTGACAGAAAAAATCCCGATTTGTTGACAGAAAAAAAACCTGATTTGTTCACAGAAAAAATTCCGATTTGTTCACAGAAATAATCCCAATTTTTTGACAGAAAAAAAATCCCGATTTTTTTGACCGAAAAAAATCCAAATTTATTGACAGAAAAAAATCCAGATTTGTTGACAGAAAAAAATCCAGATTTGTTGACAGAAAAAATCCCGATTTTTTGACAGAAATAATCCCAATTTTTTGACAGAAAAAAATCCCAATTTTTTTGACAGAAAAAATCCCAATTTTTTTGACGGATGAAATCCCAATTTTTTTGACCGAAAAAATCCCAATTTTTTGACAGAAAAAAATCCCGATTTTTTTTGACAGAAAAAATCCCAATTTCTTTGACAGATGAAATCCCAATTTTTTGACAGAAAAAATCCAGATTTTTTCTGTCAAGAAATCTGGATTTTTTGACAGAAAAAAATCCAAATTTATTGACAGAAAAAAATCCCGATTTGTTGACAGAAAAAAAATCCCGATTTGTTGACAGAAAAAATCCTGATTTGTTCACAGAAAAAAAAAAACTGATTTGTTCACAGAAAAAAATCCCGATTTGTTGACAGAAATAATCCCAATTTTTTTACAGAAAAAAATCCCGATTTTTTTTTTTACAGAAAAAATCCCGATTTTTTTTGACAGAAAAAAATCCCAATATTTTTGACGGATGAAATCCCAATTTTTTGACAGAAAAAAATCCCGATTTTTTGACAAAAAAAATCTAAATTTATTGACAGAAAAAAAATCCAGATTTGTTGACAGAAAAAAATCCAGATTGGTTGACAGAAAAAAATCCAGATTTGTTCACAGAAAAAAACCCTGATTTGTTCACAGAAAAAATCCCGATTTGTTCACAGAAATAATCCCAATTTTTTGACAGAAAAAAAATCCCGATTTTTTTGACCGAAAAAATCCAAATTTATTGACAGAAAAAAATCCAGATTTGTTGACAGAAAAAAATCCAGATTTGTTGACAGAAAAATCCCGATTTGTTGACAGAAAAAAATCCAGATTTTTTGACAGAAAAAAATCCCGATTTGATGACAGAGTAAATCCCAAGTTATTTTTATATTTATTTATTTTGTTTTGTTTTCATTCAGTCATTGGTGGAGCTAAGGATAGTATTTGAATCTTGTTTTTAATATTTTTGTGCAGCACTTTGGAAACATTTTTGTTGTTTAAATGTGCTATATAAATAAAGTGGATTGGATTGGATTGGAAACGGCACTTCTACTTCCGATTTAAAGCTTGAAACAACAGGAAACACAGTTGACATTAACCCGGCGACACCTGCAGTGAGCGAACTCGTCCACAAGATGGCGCCAAAGCACAAACAATACCGCACCAATTCAGGGTTTTACATGTGTTTCATAAAACCTATGCTGGCAATACGGTCCGTCAGCGAAGAAAAATCCATAAAGTTGCCGCCCTGTTTTGCGAAACGCAGGGTTCAAAGCGCAGGGAAAATGGAATGGAATTGACAGTCATTTTTAAACTGTACTCTTAGGTTGAAGCCCCCTTCTTACCCAAGTGCAGAGGACCGGGAGACACAAGCAACTTTGACGACTACGAAGAGGAGGACATTCGTGTCTCGCAGACAGAAAAGTGTGCGAAGGAGTTTGCTGACTTCTAGCGAGTTCCAGCAGGGCCTCTCCTGGGAGTGAAGGCGGAACTGTCATGTGTCCAAAACAAATGCTCTGTTCTTTTGTTGCACAAGTGAAGGAGCTCCTTAGCCAGCCCACACACACCACCACCACCTAACCTCTTCCCTCCCCTATTTTCTCCACCTGTTTTTCAAATAACATTCGCGTTCCAACTGAGGCCGTCCTTGAAGATAGTAGCATTGCACTTCCGTCTTGTTTTCTCCGCTGCGTCAATCAACGTCCTGGTGCTTTGTCCAAAACAGTTGTGGCTAGCAGCGTGGTTTGTCTATTGAATTTGACATTTTTTAACCTGTTTTTGGATTCCGGGTGGTCAGAGATACTCAACACCACGTCATTGTTGTCCGCACTCAGTCGTATCCTTCACTAAATGACGCATCATTACATACAAACATGAAGTACACTGGAGTCACCTTTTGCTCAAAGGCACCTCAGCAGTGCCCTGCAAAATACACTATATTGCCAAAAGTATTTGACCACCTGCCTTGACTCACATATGAACTTGAAGTGCCATCCCATTCAATATGACCTTTTGCAGCTATTACAGCTTCAACTCTTCTGGGAAGGCTGTCCACAAGGTTGCAGTGTGTCTTTATAGCAATTTTCCACCATTCTTCCAAAAGCGTATTGGTGAGGTCACACACTGATGTTGGTGGACAAGGCCTGGCTCTCAGTCTCCGTTCTAATTCATCCCAAAGGTGTTCTGTTGGGTTCAGGTTAGGACTCTGTGCAGGCCAGTCAAATTCATCCACACCAGACTCTGTCATCCATGTCTTTATGGACCTTGCTTTGTGCACTGGTGCACAGTCATGTTGGAAGAGGAAGGGGCCCGCTCCAAACTGCATGGAATTGTCCAAAATGTTTTGGCATCCTGGAGCATTCAAAGTTCCTTTCACTGGAACTAAGGAGCCAAGCCCAACTCCTGAAAAACAACCCCGCACCATAATTCCTCCTCCACCTGTGGCCGGGCCAAGTGATTAGAACACCTGATTCTGATCATTTGGATGGGTGGCCGAATACTTTTGGCAATATAGTGTATGTTCAGTCAGTGATGGGGATTCTAAAGCCCCATGACCTATTTACAAACTTAATTGGTTCCTGGACAGGGTTCGTAAATGGAAAAGTTCCCAGAGTGAAGTAAATCTCTCCGTAAGAAACAATGTAAACATGAATCATGTCTTCCAGTCTTGACAAAAGTGGGTTAGTTAGTGGAGATTAGTACTTTCAAACAGCTCTACTGTATATCAAACAAACATAAGTGCGTGAAGGATTAACTTTCTATTTATCAACAAGCTACAACGACAAGCTGAACTGTTCTGTATGCGCCGCCAGGTCCCTTTGGTGCCCTCACAAAAGACCAGAAATCACAGAAACCTTGAACTTTAACAACCATTTTGCTGCAGTAGTAAACATTTGGAAAAAAGTCAAATCCACTCTCATGAGCTGCTCCTCACGAGAGAATGAGTCTTGTTTACATTGATTCTTATGCGGAACTCTGCTTCATTGTCGGCAAACCACGTTGAAGAACCAAATTGGCTTCGTAGATGGAGGTTCCTCTGTACGTGTTTTGTTTTGGTGCGGCAAGAAGACATCATTTTTTTTACAATCCCAAAGTCCTTTGCTGTCCCTCAACTTCATTGAAATTGGTGAGAATTCCAGCCTTGTATCAACAAGACTAACTGGGATACCTTGAGGCTCGCCCGGTAGCAGGATGTTTGAAGTGACACCAGGAAACGAGTGGCAGCTTGAGGCCAGCAAGCTGTCCGTGGACTTGGACTGTGAATGCAGTGTGCTTCCCTTATCGTTTGTGCCTTGATCTGTGCCCACCGTTCTAAGAAAGTGACAAACACAACAATGACATTCACAAATTCTGATTTCAGAGTTCAGGGGAAAAGTTGTTTGCAAGATCACCGTTCAGTCACTTCTTGTTTTGCCCTGTACACGTTTGACCAGACGAGGATTCAAATGTCTCATGAAGTATCAACGTGCTGATCACAGAAAAAATCCCGACTTTTTGACAGAAAAAATAAAACATTTTTGACAGAGAAAATCCAGATTTTTTGACGGAAAAAATCCCGACTTGTTGACAGGAAAAATCCCGAGTTTTTGACAGAAACAAATCCAGACTTTGTGACAGAAAAAAAATTAAAATTTTGACAGAAAAAATCCCAATTTTTTTAACAGAAAAAAATCAAGACTTTTTGACAGAAAAAACAAAAACAATTTTTTGACAGAAAAAATCCAGATTTTTTGACGGAAAAAATCCCAATTTGTTGACAGAAAAAATCCCGACTTGTTGACGGAAAAAAAATCCAAATTTTTTGACAGAAAAAATCCGCTTTGTTGACAGAAGAAAATCCCGATTTGTTGACGGAAAAAATCCCGGGTTTTTGACAGAAAAAATCCAGACTTTGTGACAGAAAAAATGCAGACTTTGTGACAAAAAAAATAAATAAGTTTGACAGAAAAACCCCCGACTTTTTGACAGAAAAAATCCAGAGTTTGTGACAGAAAAAATCCAGATTTTGTGACAGAAAAAAATCCAGACTTTTAGACAGAAAAAATCCCAATTTGTTGACAGAAAAAATCCCGAGTTTTTGACAGAAAAAAATCCAGACTTTGTGACAAAAAAAAAATTAAAATTTTGACAGAAAAAATCCCAATTTTTTTAACAGAAAAAAATCAAGACTTTTTGACAGAAAAAACAAAAATAATTTTTTGACAGAAAAAATCCAGATTTTTTGACGGAAAAAAAATCCAGATTTTTTGACGGAAATAAATCCAGATTTTTTGACAGAAAAAATCCAGATTTTTTGACGGAAAAAATCCCGATTTGTTGACAGAAAAAATCCCGACTTGTTGACGGAAAAAAAATCCAGATTTTTTGACAGAAAAAATCCGCTTTGTTGACAGAAAAAAATCCCGATTTGTTGACGGAAAAAATCCCGAGTTTTTGACAGAAAAAATCCAGACTTTGTGACTGAAAAAATAAAACATTTTTGACAGAGAAAATCCCGATTTTTTGACGGAAAAAATCCCGACTTGTTGACAGAAAAAATCCAGAGTTTTTGACAGAAACAAATCCAGACTTTGTGACAGAAAAAATATTAAAATTTTGACAGAAAAAAATCCCAATTTTTTTAACAGAAAAAATCAAGACTTTTTGACAGAAAAACAAAAACAATTTTTTGACAGAAAAAAATCCCGACTTGTTGACAGAAAAAATCCCGATTTGTTGACGAAAAAAATCCCGATTTTTTGACAGAAAAGATCCGCTTTGTTGACAGAAAAAAAATCCCGATTTGTTGACGAAAAAAAATCCCGAGTTTTTGACAGAAAAAATCCAGACTTTGTGACAGAAAAAATGCAGACTTTGTGACAAAAAAAATAATAATTTTGACAGAAAAAAATCCTGACTTTTTGACAGAAAACATCCAGAGTTTGTGACAGAAAAAATCCAGACTTTTAGACAGAAAAAAATCCCAATTTGTTGACAGAAAAAAAAATCCAGATTTGTTGACAGAAAAAATCCAGATTTGTTGACAGAAAAAATCCCGATATGTTGACAGAAAAAAATCCAGATTTTTTGACAGAAAAAATCCTGATTTTTTTTACAGAAAAAAATCCTGATTTTTGGACGGACAAAAATCCCGAAATGTTGACAGAAAAAATCCCGACTTGTTGACGAAAAAAATCCCGAGTTTTTGACAGAAAAAATCCAGACTTTGTGACAGAAAAAATGCAGACTTTGTGACAAAAAAAATAAATAAGTTTGACAGAAAAAATCCCGACTTTTTGACAGAAAAAATCCAGAGTTTGTGACAGAAAAAAATCCAGACTTTTAGACAGAAAAAAATCCCAATTTGTTGACAGAAAAAAATCCAGATTTGTTGACGGAAAAAATCCAGATTTGTTGACAGAAAAAATGCCGATATGTTGACAGAAAAAAATCCAGATTTGTTGACAGAAAAAATCCAGATTTTTTGACAGAAAAAAATCCAGATTTTTTGACGGAAAAAAATCCCGATTTGTTGACAGAAAAAAATCCCGATTTGTTGACGAAAAAAATCCCGATTTTTTGACAGAAAAAATCCGCTTTGTTGACAGAAAAAAATCCCGATTTGTTGACGGAAAAAATCCCGAGTTTTTGACAGAAAAAATCCAGACTTTGTGACAGAAAAAATGCAGACTTTGTGACAAAAAAAATAAATACGTTTGACAGAAAAAATCCCGACTTTTTGACAGAAAAAATCCAGAGTTTGTGACAGAAAAAATCCAGACTTTTAGACAGAAAAAAATCCCAATTTGTTGACAGAAAAAAATCCAGATTTGTTGACAGAAAAAATCCAGATTTGTTGACAGAAAAAATCCCGATATGTTGACAGAAAAAAAATCCAGATTTGTTGACAGAAAAAAATCCTGATTTTTTGACAGAAAAAAATCCAGATTTTTGGACGGAAAAAAATCCCGAAATGTTGACAGAAAAAATCCCGACTTGTTGACGAAAAAAATCCCGAGTTTTTGACAGAAAAAATCCAGACTTTGTGACAGAAAAAATGCAGACTTTGTGACAAAAAAAAAAATTAAGTTTGACAGAAAAAATCCCGATTTTTTGACAGAAAAAATCCAGAGTTTGTGACAGAAAAAATCCAGACTTTTAGACAGAAAAAAAATCCCAATTTGTTGACAGAAAAAAATCCAGATTTGTTGACAGAAAAAAATCCAGATTTGTTGACAGAAAAAATCCCGATATATTGACAGAAAAAAATCCAGATTTGTTGACAGAAAAAATCCAGATTTTTTTGACAGAAAAAAATCCAGATTTTTTGACGGAAAAAAATCCCGATTTGTTGACGAAAAAAATCCCGATTTTTTGACAGAAAAAATCCGCTTTGTTGACAGAAAAAAATCCCGATTTGTTGACGGAAAAAATCCCGAGTTTTTGACAGAAAAAATCCAGACTTTGTGACAGAAAAAATGCAGACTTTGTGACAAAAAAAATAAATACGTTTGACAGAAAAAATCCCGACTTTTTGACAGAAAAAATCCAGAGTTTGTGACAGAAAAAATCCAGACTTTTAGACAGAAAAAAATCCCAATTTGTTGACAGAAAAAAATCCAGATTTGTTGACAGAAAAAATCCAGATTTGTTGACAGAAAAAATCCCGATATGTTGACAGAAAAAAAATCCAGATTTGTTGACAGAAAAAAATCCTGATTTTTTGACAGAAAAAAATCCAGATTTTTGGACGGAAAAAAATCCCGAAATGTTGACAGAAAAAATCCCGACTTGTTGACGAAAAAAATCCCGAGTTTTTGACAGAAAAAATCCAGACTTTGTGACAGAAAAAATGCAGACTTTGTGACAAAAAAAAAAATTAAGTTTGACAGAAAAAATCCCGATTTTTTGACAGAAAAAAATCCAGAGTTTGTGACAGAAAAAATCCAGACTTTTAGACAGAAAAAAAATCCCAATTTGTTGACAGAAAAAAATCCAGATTTGTTGACAGAAAAAAATCCAGATTTGTTGACAGAAAAAATCCCGATATATTGACAGAAAAAAATCCAGATTTGTTGACAGAAAAAATCCAGATTTTTTTGACAGAAAAAAATCCAGATTTTTTGACGGAAAAAAATCCCGATTTGTTGAAAGAAAAAATCCCGACTTGTTGACGGAAAAAAAATCCCGATTTTTTGACAGAAAAAATCCGCTTTGTTGACAGAAAAAATCCCGATTTGTTGACGGAAAAAATCCCGAGTTTTTGACAGAAAAAATCCAGACTTTGTGACTGAAAAAATGCAGACTTTGTGACAAAAAAAATAATAATTTTGACAGAAAAAAATCCTGACTTTTTGACAGAAAAAATCCAGATTTTTTGACGGAAAAAAATCCAGATTTGTTGACGGAAAAAATCCCGACTTGTTGACGGAAAATAAATCCCGATTTTTTGACAGAAAAAATCCGCTTTGTTGACAGAAAAAATCCCGATTTGTTGACGGAAAAAATCCCGAGTTTTTGACAGAAAAAATGCAGACTTTGTGACAGAAAAAATAATAATTTTGACAGAAAAAATCCAGTTTGTGACAGAAAAAATCCAGACTTTTAGACAGAAAAAATCCCAATTTGTTGACAGAAAAAATCCTGATATGTTGACAGAAAAAATCCCGATATGTTGACAGAAAAAAATCCCGATTTTTTAACAGAAAAATCCCAATTTTGTGACAGAAAAAATCCCGATTTGTTGACAGAAAAAATCCCAACTCGATGACAGAAAAAAATCCAGATTTTTTGATAGAAAAAATCCCAACTCGAAGACAGAAAAAAATCCAGATTTTTTGACAGAAAAAATCCCGACTTTTTGACAGAAATCTTTCCTGACCTTTGATCCGTGCATGTGAAACACAATCTCCATATTGTCATTTAGGATGTTTTGAATGTTCACATCCTCGTCCTTGGATTCTTAGCTCAATGAATGGATCGCAGGTGGACTGTTCAAACCAGCAGGCCTCATCAGTTCCTGCTCACAGACGTAGATAGGACAGCTTTAGCCTGAGAGCCTGGTGCAGGATCCAAAGTAGTTATCCCCCCAACCACCCTTGTCTGGGCATGTCCCCTCGTCTACAGCAGGGGTTCTTAACCTTTTTGACCTCGGGGCCCAAATTTTCTACTACATATTGGCCCAAATATTAACACTGAATTAGTATCCTTACTCTTCATTTTAATCTAGGCTACATTTGACCAGGATACACTTTGTCAAATGGTATAAAACTATGTGTGTAATATTATCAAGTCTGAGGTGAGGATGATTGAAAAGATAAGTACTAATTAAATATACTGCAAAAAAGGGACTACAAATAAATGCAAACATACAATTACACAATGCTAAGAAAATAAATTCTAACGGACTCCATCCATCCATTTTCGAGTGCGGTAAATAACAAAGTGTCAATATAAGGTATGTTTCTTCAATAACATTGAACTGCACATTCACCACTTTGGTCATCATTTTTTGCGCTTAATAAACATCTCAATGGCTACCTTTGCACCGCAGGCCAAAGTGGCCCAAGTGGGATTAGTTTTACCCAGCGGACTGTTTGCACTGCAAGTAAAATGTGATTTTTATCAGACTCCAGTGTAAATGCGCACTGGCCCCACACTTCCATCAAGTGAACACAGGAAGTTGACCACAAGGAAGTCGCTACCACTACAAAATAAAATAAAAGTTGCAGCACCTTAAAAATTTGTGGGTTTTTTTGGTAAAGTAATTATAATATGTGAATGGATGTCATCATACTTGCCAAACCTCCCAAATTTTCCGGGAGACTCCTGAATTTCAGTGCCTCACCCGAAAATCTCCTGGGACAACCATTCTCCCGATTTCCAGCCGGACTTAAGACACGCCCCCTCCAGGTCCGTGCGGACCTGAGTGAGGACAGCCTGTCGTCAAATCCGCTGGGCCAACCAAAAAGTAACCACAGAACACTACACCTTATAGTGTTCTGTGGTTACTTTTTGGTTGGCCAACGGTTTACGTTGTATTGCGCACCCTGACGGCAAGCGTGGGAGTCGGTTCTGAAGTATGAAGTAATGAGACGTAATTTCGTCACCTCGCCTGGTTATTGACTCAACCCAGAATATTACACTGCCCATACCTATGCTCCTTCAAAGGCTGTGCTACTGGCTGCAAAGCATTGCACTTTCAAATACAACAATGAGTAGAGAGGGGTGTTATGTGTGTATATGTGTAAATAAATGAACACTGAAATTCAAGTATTTATTTTATTTATATGTATATATATATATAATAAAATACATATATATATAGCTAGAATTATCTGAAAGTCAAGTATTTATTTTATTTATATATATATATATATATATATAAATATATATATATATATATATATATATATATATATATATATATATATATATATATATATATATATATATATATGTCTTAATAAGGTTATCCAAAAAATAGTGCTCGATACCGTGGTAGAGCGCAATATATGTATGTGTGGGAAAAAAATCACAAGACTACTTCATCTCTACAGGCCTGTTTCATGAGGGATTCCCTCAATCATCAGGAGATTTTAATGGAAGCATTCACATACCATGGTTTATATAAGGCACAGAGTGGGTGGGTACAGGCTGGCGTAGGGGCGTGGTGATTGGCTCATGTGTTACCTAGGAGGTGTTTCCGTCTGTGGCGGCATGCTGATACAATTTCGCTGCGCTTGTTGAGGGATGACAGGTCTGGACGGTAAATAATAAACAGTTTCTCTTTCAAGCATAGGTTACATCTTTCATTACCACTATTGTAAGGTGTGCTGGATGCAAGAATTTGCCATGTTATTGAATATTCAACATTATTGTCTTTGAGGTCCCAAATGTGTTTGCTGAGTTCTGTGGTATTTCGCAGGTTTTGGTTCCTGAAAGAAGCCTTGTGATTGTTCCATCTGGTTTTAAACTCTCCCTCGGTTAATCCTACATATGTGTCGGATGTGTTAATGTCCTTGCGTGTTACCTTAGATTGGTAAACAACTGATGTTTGTAAGCACCCCCCGTTGAGAGGGCAATCAGGTTTCTTGCGGCAGTTGCAGCCTTTGTTGGTTTTGGAGTCGCTCTGTTCGGGGGCCGACGGCTCATTTGCAATTGTCTTGTTGTGGTTTGAGATAATTTGTCGTATATTGTTCATACAGCTGTAGCTCAATTTAATGTTGTTCTTGTTGAATACTTTTCTTAGGGTGTTGTCTTTGGGAAAGTGTTTGTCAATCAGATTGAGGAATTTGTGTCCAATGTTAGTTGAGACGTTTTTGCTGTATGGGGGGTTGTACCAGATGATGTTGTTTCGTTTTCTGTTCTTTTTTGGTTGGTTTCCTGGCGTGGGTTCATAGGTGAGGGTGAAATTGTATCCGCTTTCATCAAGTGCTTTTTGGTATGGGGGGGTTGCTTGGTCAAATTCAGCTTTGCTAGATGACAGCATCGATAGCCTTTTATTAATTCCGGTAGGTATTCTTTTCGTGGTGGTGGGTGAAATCCAACACAACATTCCAATACGTGCACCATGACAGCAACCACCCACCCACCACCACGAAAAGAATACCTACCGGAATTAATAAAAGGCTAAACCAGATGGAACAATCACAAGGCTTCTTTCAGGAACCAAAACCTGCGGAATACCACAGAACTCAGCAAACACATTTGGGACCTCAAAGACAATAATGTTGAATATTCAATAACATGGCAAATTCTTGCATCCAGCACACCTTACAATAGTGGTAATAAAAGATGCAACCTATGCTTGAAAGAGAAACTGTTTATTATATACCGTCCAGACCTGTCATCCCTCAACAAGCGCAGCGAAATTGTATCAGCATGCCGCCACAGACGGAAACACCTCCTAGGTAACACATGAGCCAATCACCCCGCCCCTACGCCAGCCTGTACCCACCCACTCTGTGCCTTATATAAACCATGGTATGTGAATGCTCCCATTAAAATCTCCTGATGATTGAGGGAACCCCCCTCATGAAACAGGCCTGTAGAGATGAAGTAGTCTTGTGATTGTTTTCCCCCACACATACATATATATATATATATATATATATATAAGAAATACTTGAATTTCAGTGAATTCTAGCTATAAATATACTCCTCCCCCCTTAACCCCGCCCACCCCAATGATTGTCACACACACACGAGGTGTGGCGAAATTATTCTCTGCATTTGACTCATCACCCTTGATCACCCCCTGGGAGGTGAGGGGAGCAATATCCTGGTTTTTGTTCCTGGCTTTGTCATGAATAAGTTGAGAATGGTAACTTTTCGATGTACTAAGGTCTGACATGTTTAGTAACTTTACCGGTGGCAGTAGCCAGACCAAGATGGCAACCTGGATGTGACACACTCACAGACTTTGTAATTGGTCCAACTGTGGAGGGAGGGCGGGGCAAATGAAAACAATAACAATATTTCGGGGCTGTAAATCTAATTTTGAAATGAGCATACTGTTATCAGTCATAAAGGTATTGGAAATTAATATGATTTATTAATGACTTTTGACATTTAATTTAATGAAATGATTACATAAGGCTCCTTTCATTTTCAACTCGCATCCATCGATCCATTTCCTACCGTTTGTCCCTTTCGAAGTGGCGGGGGAACTGCATCTCCTTCTGTTTGTTTGATATCATCATTACTGCCACATGTGGTGGAAAAGTGTATTACAACATACAGACGGACCGCAGCTGTGAAACAGTTTTTTTTTGGGCGGCCCCAGCAATGGGCCCCGTCCCTATGGTTAAGACTGTTCTAGGGGATAAATACTTTGGGTCCTGCACCAGGCCCTCAGACTAGAGCTGTCCTACAGAAAGTGTGAACGCCAACCGATGAAGCCTGCCCAGAACCAGGGGTTCTAAAACCTCTTTGGGGCCCAATTTTTCCACTACAGAGGGGCCCGGGGCCCACTCAAATATTAACTCTGATTTAGTCATCTTACTCTTGATTCTAGTCATATTCAATATTTCTAGGGCTGCAAGGATCAATTTGATGAGAAAATTCATATTTTGTTGCTTCGATTAATCGTTCAATGTGTGTAACTGAGAAATGTGTACAATTTGGACTGCACGGAACTTAGAAAATATGTTTCATAAATAACCTGTCAATAAAATGAAAGTTAAATAAAAAATACAGCTCTGCCGCTTTAGTCATATTTTTTGCGCTTAAAGGGGAACTGCACTTTTTGGGGATTTTTGCCTATCATTACCAATCATTATGGAAGACATGACAGGTGTATTTATGTTTTTTATGCATTCTTAAATATTAATAATATACGTAAATAAAAGTCCGCTTGGGAGTTCCAATATTCCGCCCATAAAATCCAACAAATAACCATTCAAAAAACACCAACAATACTCTTATTTACATTTGGTGACTTGATTATTGACATTATAAATATTAAAAATATTTAGTGATACAGTTATTATAATATTAACAATAATTAGTAATATTGTTATTATTAATATGTATAAGTATTTGTTATATTGTTATTATATATATTAACAAGTATTATTGATATTTTTATAATAAATATTAACAAGTATTAGTGATATTGTTACTGTAAATATTAACAAGTATTAGTTATATTATTATTATAAATATTAACAAGTATTAGTGATATTATTATTATAAATATTAACAAGTATTAGTGATATTGTTATTATGAATATTAACAAGTATTAGTGATATAGTTATTATAAATATTAACAAGTATTAGTGATATTGTTATTATAAATATTAACAAGTATTAGTGATATTGTTATTATGAATATTAACAAGTATTAGTGATAGTTATAAATATAAACAAGTATTAGTGATATAGTTATTATAAATATAAACAAGTATTAGTGATATAGTTATTATAAATATAAACAAGTATTAGTGATATTGTTATTATAAATATTAACAAGTATTAGTGATATTATTATTATGAATATTAACAAGTATTAGTGATATTGTTATTATGAATATTAACAAGTATTAGTGATAGTTATAAATATAAACAAGTAGTGATATAGTTATTATAAATATAAACAAGTATTAGTGATATTGTTATTATAAATATAAACAAGTATTAGTGATATTGTTATTATGAATATTAACAAGTATTAGTGATATAGTTATTATGAATATTAACAAGTATTAGTGATATAGTTATTATAAATATTAACAAGTATTAGTGATATTGTTATTATGAATATTAACAAGTATTAGTGATATAGTTATTATGAATATTAACAAGTATTAGTGATATTATTATTATGAATATTAACAAGTATTAGTGATATTGTTATTATGAATATTAACAAGTATTAGTGATAGTTATAAATATAAACAAGTAGTGATATAGTTATTATAAATATAAACAAGTATTAGTGATATTGTTATTATAAATATAAACAAGTATTAGTGATATAGTTATTATGAATATTAACAAGTATTAGTGATATAGTTATTATGAATATTAACAAGTATTAGTGATAGTTATAAATATAAACAAGTAGTGATATAGTTATTATAAATATAAACAAGTATTAGTGATATTGTTATTATGAATATAAACAAGATATTGTTATTATAAATATAAACAAGTATTAGTGATATTGTTATTATGAATATTAACAAGTATTAGTGATATAGTTATTATGAATATTAACAAGTATTAGTGATATAGTTATTATAAATATTAACAAGTATTAGTGATATTGTTATTATGAATATTAACAAGTATTAGTGATATAGTTATTATGAATATTAACAAGTATTAGTGATATTATTATTATGAATATTAACAAGTATTAGTGATATTGTTATTATGAATATTAACAAGTATTAGTGATAGTTATAAATATAAACAAGTAGTGATATAGTTATTATAAATATAAACAAGTATTAGTGATATTGTTATTATAAATATAAACAAGTATTAGTGATATAGTTATTATGAATATTAACAAGTATTAGTGATATAGTTATTATGAATATTAACAAGTATTAGTGATAGTTATAAATATAAACAAGTAGTGATATAGTTATTATAAATATAAACAAGTATTAGTGATATTGTTATTATGAATATAAACAAGTATTAGTGATATAGTTATGAATATTAACAAGTATTAGTGATATAGTTATTATGAATATTAACAAGTATTAGTGATATAGTTATTATAAATATTAACAAGTATTAGTGATATTGTTATTATGAATATTAACAAGTATTAGTGATATAGTTATAAATATAAACAAGTATTAGTGATATAGTTATTATAAATATAAACAAGTATTAGTGATATTGTTATTATAAATATAAACAAGTATTAGTCATATTGTTAATATAGATATAAATAAGCCATATGTATATATGTATATGTATGTATATATATATATATATATATATATAAGTTAAAGTACCAATGATTGTCACACACACACTAGGTGTGGTGAAATGTGTCCTCTGCATTTGACCCATCCCCTTGTTCACCCCCTGGGAGGTGAGAGGAGCAGTGAGCAGCAGCCCGGGAATCATTTTTGGTGATTTAACCCCCAATTCCAAGCCTTGATGCTGAGTGTCAAGCAGGGAGGTAATGGCTCCCATTTGTATAGTCTTTAGTATGACTCGGCCGGGGTTTGAACTCACAACCTACCCATCTCAGGGCGGACACTCTAACCACTAGGCCACTGAGCAGGTCAGTGAGTTAAAACCTGGACCTGCTTTGGTTCTGGGTCACTTCTATTTAGACCTGATTTAGTTCTGGGTAACTTCTACCTGGACCTTATTTGGTTCTTGATCACTTCTATCTTGACCTGATATGGTTCTGGGTCACTTATATCTGGAACTGATTTAGTTCTGGGTTGCTTCTGAACCTGACTTGGTTCTGTGTCACTTTTATCTGCACCTGATTTAGTTCTGAGTCACTTTAGTTCTGGGTCACTTCTTTGGTTCTCGGTCATTTCCAGAACTAATTTGATTCTGTGTCACTTCTACCTGGACCTGATTTGGTCCTGGATTACTTCTATCTGAACCTATTTCGGTTCTGAGTCACTTTTACTTGGACCTCTTCTGGTTCTGGGTCATTTCTATATGGACCTGATTTTGGGTGACTTGGTTGACTTCTACCTGGACCTGATTAGGTTCCAGGTCAATTCTACCTGGATCTGATTTGGTTCTAGGTCAATTCTACCTGGACTTGCTTTGGTTCTGGGTCATTTCTATCCAGATCTCACTTCTACATGGACCTGATTGGGTTCTGGCTCACTTCTACCTGGTCTTGATTTAGTTCTGGGTCACTTCTATCTGGACCTGATTTGGTTCTGGGTTCCTTCTGATTTGGTAATGTGTCACTTTTATTTGGACCTGATTTGGTTCTGGATGACTTCTACCTGAACCTGATTTGGTTCTGGATGACTTGAGTTCTGGTTTACTTCTACCTGAACTTGATTTGGTTCTGGGTGACTTGATTTCTACCTGAACCTGATTTGGTTCTGGGTGACTTTCTGGTTGACTTCTACCTGAAACTGATTTGGTTCTGAGTGACTTAGTTCTGGTTGACTTCTACCTGAACCTGATTTGGTTCTGAGTGACTTGAGTTCTGGTTGACTTCTACCTGAACCTGATTAGGTTCTGGGTGACTTTGATTTGGTTCTCGGTGACTTACCTGAACCTGATTTGGTTCTGGGTGACTTCTACCTGAACCTGATTTTGACTTACCTGAATCTGATTTGGTTCTGGGTGACTTCTACCTGAACCTGATTTGGTTCTGGGTGACTTATTCTGGTTGACTTCTACCTGGACCTGATTTCTGGGTGACTTGTTCTGGTTGACTTCTACCTGGACCTGATTTGGTTCTGGGTGACTTTCTGGTTGACTTCTACCTGAACCTGATTTGGTTCTGGGTGACTTTAGTTCTGGTTGACTTCTACCCGAACCTGATTTGGTTCTGGGTGACTTTAGTTCCGGTTGACTACTAGGTTCTGGGTGACTTCTACCTGAACCTGATTTGGTTCTGGGTGACTTATTCTGATTGACTTCTACCTGGACCTGATTTCTGGGTGACTTGTTCTGGTTGACTTCTACCTGGACCTGATTTGGTTCTGGGTGACTTTCTGGTTGACTTCTACCTGAACCTGATTTGGTTCTGGGTGACTTTAGTTCTGGTTGACTTCTACCCGAACCTGATTTGGTTCTGGGTCACTTTAGTTCTGGTTGACTTCTATGTGAACCTGATTTGGTTCTGGGTCACTTTAGTTCTGGTTGATTTCTACGTGGACCTGATTTGGTTCTGGGTCACTTTAGTTCTGGTTGATTTCTACCTGGACCTGATTAGGCTCTGGGTTACTTCTCTGAGGAGGCTTGATGTCACACAATGACTGAGTGCAGCTTCTTAGTCAATATTGTGGTTTGCTGGTGAGAATTGTGCAGAAGAGTCAAAAAGTCATGCATTTGGGTGCAGATCTGGATATAAATATCCAAGATCTGGATTATGTCGTTTTTTATTTTTTTGGTACTAACATCAGATACATTTTCTACATTGTCCTTCCAAGTGAAGAATGCTGTAAGCACAACATAGTATCCAATAACCACACTTTGTCGTATTCATACCAAAGATTAGGAAAACTTCCAATTTTTTTTACAACGGGATTAAAGTCTAAATTTGGAGGCCTGGAGGAACGTTTCACCAGAGTGGTGTGGAGAGATAGTAGCAAACATGGCGCCCTGTGGTCACGTCCACTCAGGAGATATGTTCCGTCTCCAAATCCAGGAGATATGTTCCGTCTCCAAATCCAGGAGATATGTTCCGTCTCCAAATCCCCTCAGGTGACTACCGGGCGCCATGTTTGCTACCAAGTGAAAGCCACTTGGCCACACGACTCGGTCACCGTGTGGTTGACATTGTTTGCTAATTGACGTAAACATCTAATTGTGTGTAAACTGCATATTAGTATGATCACTTTTTGTAAGGAATAAATGGAATTATAAATAGAAAAGACTTTGCCACATCTGTGGCAAAACGTTCATCCATTCCGGTTTAAACCAGCAGGGCAGCGTGAAGTGCCTTGCCCAAGAGCACAACATAGGATGGAATTGTTAGGTCTTCCAATTTAGGAGCAACATAACGCAGACTTTTCTTGTTTAAGAGGAAAAGTCAAATATGTGCCAATGGAGCTTGCTTCATGTTGCCGAGGTCGACACCTGGTGGGCTCACTCCAGCACCTGCACCAGCACACACACCGCGGCGCACACCGCCAGGAGCAGGGCCGAGGCGGTGGCCTGGCGGGGGCCGGCGCACATGACGGGGAGCCCGTTGCAGAAGTCGGTGCTGCAGCAGACCTTGGACACCTCAGAGGGTGGATCGCGGGCACGCTTGGCAGTGCCAGCCTCAGCGGGTGGAGCAGGCTTGCAGCTGGCTATGATGTCATCGCCGGAGGTGATTGCCACGCAGGTTTGCATGACGAAGCCATTGTCCACTGGTGCCAAGAAAAAGGTTGGTGTCAGTATCAGATTGTGAACATTCACAAACACCCCTTTGTTGACGTGTTAGCTTAGCATGATTGTCTCACGCTCACACCTGCAATCATGAGTCACTTTGATGCTATTTTGTTGTGTCACCAGAGGAAAACGTCTACACAAAGCACGAAAACGCCACAATCGCACGACTTACACTTGGCCATGCCGCACAATCCATCGCAGTCCACCTCGGAGCAGTTGCTGTCCTTGACCGCTTTCACCGTACATTGATAGCACTGCAGCACACCAGCTGGGAGAAGAAAAAGTGGTTTTATTTTGACGAGCAGGAAGTACCAACCTGCACTTATTTCCTCTCCCTAATAGAGCCAACATTTTAATGGTCACATAGAAGTGAATAGTTACTGCAGATATGAGTGGCCGACAGGACAGATTTCAAACAATACAAGGAAGAAAGGCAGGATGGATTAATTCAATTAAATAGAAAAAATAAACAAGATTAAAATGAAAAAATTATAATGAAAAAAAGAGGATGGACTAAAGAAATAAAAAAATAAAAATAAACAGGTTGGATTAAATAAATTTAATACAATAAAACAAACAGGACAGATAAAATAACAAAAAAACAAGGATGGATTAAAATACAAATTAAAAAAGGACAGATAAAAAAAAGGAAATGACATCATGATTGAAGAAGTTGAAAAAAATGACAAATGCAATAAAAACTGACATCTAATAGTCAAAAACAAATATTTACTGCATTGACGGGACAAGATTTCAAACAATAAAAGAAAGAAAGAAAGGCAGGACGGATAAATTAAATTAAAAAAAATAAAAAGATTAAAATGATAAAATTGTAATGAAAAAAAGAGGATGGACTAAAGAAAAAAAAACAGGTTGGATTAAATAAATAAAATACAAAAAAAGAGACAGGGCAGATACAATAATAAAAAAGAAAACAAAAACAAGGATGAAAAAATTAAAAAAAGGGAAAAAAAAGGAAATGACATAATGATTGCAGAAGTTGAAAAAAATGACAAATGTAATAAAAACTGACATCTAATAGTCAAAAACAAATATTTACTGCATTGACAGGACAAGATTTCAAACAATACAAGGAAGAAAGAAAAGGAGGACGCATAAATTAAATTAAATTAAATTAAATTAAAAAATTCAGTTAAAATGAAAAAATTATTATGAAAAAAAGAGGATGGACTAAAGAAATTAAAAAAAATAAAAATAAACAGGTTGGATTAAATAAATTGAATACAATAAAACAGACAGGACAGATAAAATAACAAAAAAAAACAAGGATGGATTAAAATACAAATTAAAAAAGGACAGATAAAAAAAAGGAAATGACATCATGATTGAAGAAGTTGAAAAAAAATGACAAATGTAATAAAAACTGACATCTAATAGTCAAAAACAAATATTTACTGCATTGACAGGACAAGATTTCAAACAATAAAAGGAAGAAAGAAAGGCAGGACGGATAAATTAAATTAGAAAAAACCCAAAAAGATTAAAATGATAAAATTGTAATGAAAAAAAAGAGGATGGACTAAAGAAAAAAAAACAGGTTGGATTAAATAAATAAAATACAATAAAACAGACAGGGCAGATACAATAATAAAAAACAAAACAAAAACAAGGATGAACAAATTAAAAAAAGCAAGAAAAAAAAAAGGAAATGACATAATGATTGCAGAAGTTGAAAAAAATGACAAATGTAATAAAAACTGACATCTAATAGTCAAAAACAAACATTTACTGCATTGACAGGACAAGATTTCAAACAATACAAGGAAGAAAGAAAGGGAGGATGCATAAATTAAATTAAATTAAATTAAATTAAAAAATTCAGTTAAAATGAAAAAAGTATTATGAAAAAAAGAGGATGGACTAAGGAAATAAAAACAAATAAACAGGTTGGATTAAATTCTGTGTGGAAATGTAATTTCTGTGTGGAGTTTGCATGTTCTCCCCGTGACTGGGTGGGTTCCCTCCGCGTACTCCGGCTTCCTCCCACCTCCAAAGACATGCACCTGGGGATAGGCCCCTCCCACCTCCAAAGACATGCACCTGGGGATAGGCCCCTCCCACCTCCAAAGACATGCACCTGGGGATAGGTTGATTGGCAACACTAAATGGTCCCTAGTGTGTGAATGTTGTCTGTCTATCTGTGTTGGCCCTGCGATGAGGTGGCGACTTGTCCAGGGTGTACACCGCCTTCCGCCCGATTGTAGCTGAGATAGGCTCCAGCGCCCCCCGCGACCCCGAAGGGAATAAGCGGTAGAAAACGGATGGATGGATGGATGGATTAAATAAATAAAATACAATAGAACAGACAGGACAGATAAAATAACAAAAAAAAACAAGGACGATTAAAATACAAATTAAAAAAAGAAAAAAGGACAGTTTAAAAAAAAAAAAAAAATGACATCATGATTTAAGAAGTTGAAAAACATGACAAATGTAATCTAATAGTCCAAAACAAATATTTACTGCATTGACGGGACAGATTTCAAACAATAAAAAGAAAGAAAGGCAAGACGCATTAAAAAAAATCCTGTCTTTTTTTTTTTAAGAATCATTTTTTCTTTTTAATCTGTCTTGTTTTGTAAAATAATTTTTAATAACACATCCTGTTTTTCCACATTTTTTCTTTTAATCCATTTGAAATCCTTTTCTTATTTTAATCCATCCTTGTTTTTATTGTATTTTATTTTAATCCACCTTATTTTTTTAAATGATTTAGTCAGTCCTGTCTTTTTTTTTTTTTATGAATCATTTTTTCTTTTAAATCTGTCTTGTTTTACTAAAAATAATTTTATTAACACATCCTGTTTTTCTACAGACTAAATACATTTAAAAATAAGGTGGATTAAAATAAAATAAAACAAAAACAAGAATGGATTAAAAATAAGGGATAAAAAATGTCATCAAAATGAGAATAGTCGTGATTAAAGTTGCTCATGTTGCACAAATACAACATGCGTCACATGACGTCAGTCAGACTTGCAATGTCGACTTTTAACCTGCACTGTGACTACTTTCAATAATGTTTATACATCACCTGTGCTGTGTGTGTATATATTTGACCTTTGACTTCTCTGTATGGTTTGTGTCGCAACTTAAAAAGTCTTTAAAGTTGCTGACGTCACTCATCAAAGTATGACATTTTTTTTTTTTTTTGATGGAAAAGCAAATATTAGATTTAAATGCATTTAAAAATGGAATAAAGATGTTCTTATGGAATAAAGATGTTCTTACGCGTTCCAGCGCCTTGGCCGAGGGCCCCTGTGGCCCCCAGGGCCAAGAGCAGGAGGACAGTTGGCTCCATGACGGCGCGGACAAGGAGACAAGACGTCGACGTTCAAGTTGCAGGAAGCGATGTCTAACAAAAGCGTCCAATCTTTTGCCCGCAAGGACGCATTTTTAAGGAGCGCGGCTGGTGACGTCACGCACCTTGAAGTCCACAAGGCACGTCACTGTGTGTGATCGACGTGTCGCGCGCTTCAAAACCTTTCTCGCCTCCGTGGCTGCGCGCGTGCCCGCGACACCATAACGCGATGCGACATTTGTCACGTGACAACAAAAGACTTGTTTCACACACGTTTCTATTGTTCTGTTCCACGCAACTTTATGACAAATACGTCATTTTTCATACTTTCTATTTTTGCCAACAAATATATCATCATCATTTTAAAGATCGAACATATCGAGAATATTTCGATATCATTTGAAATTAAAGTACTGTGATAAAATACTTATCAAAATGGTATTTATTCATTTTAAAGATCGAACATATCGAAATATACTATATTTAAAATGATATCGAAATATGGAATATTGATTTTAAAAGATGTTGTTGCACTGTCAAGTTTTTTCCATAAATCAAATGCACATTTTTCCATATTATATTTATTTATGTTCTCTTTGTGCACTTAAGTTGTGTAAATAAATGTTCGATACAACAAGTCATTGTCCATATAGCAAAAACATTAAAAAGTTGTAAAAATGATACAATTAATGAATATTTCAACTATTTTATGATTTATTCAAATGTATATAAATTAAAGTACTGTGATAAAAAATACTTATCAAAATGTTATTTATTTTAAAGATTAGAACATATCGAAATATTCTATATTTCGATATCATTCTAAATGTTTTGTTCCACGGTCAAGTTTTTTCCATAAATCAAATGCACATTTTTCCATATTATATTTATTTATGTCCTCTTTGTGCACTTAAGTTGTGTAAATAAATGTTCGATACAACAAGTCATTGTCCATATAGGAAAAACATTAAAAAGTTGTAAAAATTATACAATTAATGAATATTTCAACTATTTTATGATTTATTCAAATGTGTATAAATTAAAGTACTGTGATAAAACATACTTATCAAAATGTTATTTATTTTAAAGATTAGAACATATATTTCGATATCATTCTAAATGTTTTGTTCCACTGCCAAGTTTTTTCCATAAATCAAATGCACATTTTTCCATATTATATTTATTTATGTTCTCTTTGTGCACTTAAGTTGTGTAAATAAATGTTCGATACAACAAGTCATTGTCCATATAGCAAAAACATTAAAAAGTTGTAAAAATTATACAATTAATGAATATTTCAACTATTTTATGATTTATTCAAATGTGTATAAATTAAAGTACTGTGATAAAAAATACTTATCAAAATGTTATTTATTTTAAAGATTAGAACATATCGAAATATTCTATATTTCGATATCATTCTAAATGTTTTGTTCCATGGCCAAGTTTTTTCCATAAATCAAATGCACATTTTTCCATATTATATTTATTTATGTTCTCTTTGTGCACTTAAGTTGTGTAAATAAATGTTCGATACAACAAGTCATTGTCCATATAGCAAAAACATTAAAAAGTTGTAAAAATTATACAATTAATGAATATTTCAACTATTTTATGATTTATTCAAATGTGTATAAATTAAAGTACTGTGATAAAACATACTTATCAAAATGTTATTTATTTATTTTAAAGATTAGAACATATCGAAATATTCAATATTTCGATATCATTCTAAATATTTGGTTCCACTGCCAAGTTTTTTCCATAAATCAAATGCACATTTTTCCATATTATATTTATTTATGTTCTCTTTGTGCACTTAAGTTGTGTAAATAAATGTTCGATACAAGCTATTGTCCATATAGCAAACACATTAAAAAGTTGTAAAGATTGTACAATTTCAACTATTTTATGATGTATTCAAATGAGGATAAATTAAAGTACTGTGATAAAATACTTATCAAAATGTTATTTATTCATTTTAAAGATCGAACATATCGAAATCATTTTAAATGTTTTGTTCCACTGTCAAGTTTTTTTTTTCCATAAATCAAATGCACATTTTTCCATATTATATTTATTTATGTTCTCTTTGTGCACTTAAGTTGTGTAAATAAATGTTCGATACAACAAGTCATTGTCCATATAGGAAAAACATTAAAAAGTTGTAAAAATTATACAATTAATGAATATTTCAACTATTTTATGATTTATTCAAATGTGTATAAATTAAAGTACTGTGATAAAAAATACTTATCAAAATGTTATTTATTTTAAAGATTAGAACATATCGAAATAATCTATATTTCGATATCATGCTAAATGTTTTGTTCCATGGCCAAGTTTTTTCCATAAATCAAATGCACATTTTTCCATATTATATTTATTTATGTTCTCTTTGTGCACTTAAGTTGTGTAAATAAATGTTCGATACAACAAGTCATTGTCCATATAGGAAAAACATTAAAAAGTTGTAAAAATTATACAATTAATGAATATTTCAACTATTTTATGATTTATTCAAATGTGTATAAATTAAAGTACTGTGATAAAAAATACTTATCAAAATGTTATTTATTTTAAAGATTAGAACATATCGAAATAATCTATATTTCGATATCATGCTAAATGTTTTGTTCCATGGCCAAGTTTTTTCCATAAATCAAATGCACATTTTTCCATATTATATTTATTTATGTTCTCTTTGTGCACTTAAGTTGTGTAAATAAATGTTCGATACAACAAGTCATTGTCCATATAGCAAAAACATTAAAAAGTTGTAAAAATTATACAATTAATGAATATTTCAACTATTTTATGATTTATTCAAATGTGTATAAATTAAAGTACTGTGATAAAACATACTTATCAAAATGTTATTTATTTATTTTAAAGATTAGAACATATCGAAATATTCAATATTTCGATATCATTCTAAATGTTTTGTTCCACTGTCAAGTTTTTTCCATAAATCAAATGCACATTTTTCCATATTATATTTATTTATGTTCTATTTGTGCACTTAAGTTGTGTAAATAAATGTTCGATACAACAAGTCATTGTCCATATAGCAAAAACATTAAAAAGTTGTAAAGATTGTACAATTTCAACTATTTTATGATGTATTCAAATGAGGATAAATTAAAGTACTGTGATAAAATACTTATCAAAATGTAATTTATTCATTTTAAAGATCGAACATATCGAAATCGAAATCATTTTAAATGTTTTGTTCCACTGCAAAGTTTTTTTTTCCATAAATCAAATGCACATTTTTCCATATTATATCTATTTATGTTCGCTTTTTGCACTTAAGTTGTGTAAATAAATGTTCGATACAACAAGTCATTGTCCATATAGGAAAAACATTAAAAAGTTGTAAAAATTATACAATTAATGAATATTTCAACTACTTTGATTTATTCAAATGTTGATACATTAAAGTACTGTGATAAAATATTTATAAAAAATAAAACATTCTTATTTTTATTTTATTTAAAAAAAGAGTTATGGTCTGTAGCAGAAATAAAAGTAAAATATAACAAATAATCATTGAGGAGCGGGTGGGAGAAGTCCTGCTTCTAAGAGCGTCAGTCTGCTATTATTATTTGTATTTGTATTAATAATAATAATCATATTTAAAACAAAGAATATTTGCTTTAAAAAAGCAAGTCATGTGCATCATGTTGTGCTTTTTTTCAACATTCCAAAGTGTTCATAAACACTAAAAGTGCCAACGAAAGATCGATATGTAAAATCAATTATCAATGAAATGAGAAGCAATGCTGACTTCCTTTTTGTCATATTGTTCTGACAACTTTATCACGACTGTTTCTAGGCCCTAACTTGTTGTTAAATCACCTGTTTAGGCTGTCTTTCATGAGAAAACATGTCGTTTTAGAAGGTTTAAAAAAAATAAAATAATATAACTAAAAAAAAAATTATAATTTATATATATATATATATATATATATATATATATATATATATATATATATATATATATATATATATATATATATATATAAATTTAATTTAAAAAAAGTCTGCACATGCGCAGATGAGTGTTCATTGAGGTCCCGCCCTCGCTTGTTGACGAGCGGCCCTTTGAAAGTGATCCAGTATCGATATGAGGAAGAGAAAAAATAAAGAATGGGACACAATATTGGGAATAAAGAAGATGGCACACAGGTGTTGTGATGTTGAACACGCACAGGTGAGTATGAAATGTTTCCTTTCAAGTGTTTGCTACCTGTGCTGTTTCCCGCCTTCCGCAATGCGACGTTGTTGCTGTCTATTGTTGTGTTCTTTATGGCCACAAAGTTAGTTTCATGTCTTTAAAGTCACCGATCCTCGCCTCCATGGCAGCAAATCGACTTTATTTCGTACAATTGTTGTTATTATTCCTGGCGGACGAGGAGCAGTTGCAGGTGGAGGAAACCGGAAGCGACAACAAACTGCTAGTTTAGCGTCATTTGTACAGAAAAACGATACGACTTAAGATGTTTTAGTTCATTTGAACACACTAACCTAAGGCCGCCGGGACAAATGTGGCCTGTCATGTCATTTCATGTGGCCCGAGGTCGTCTTAAAACGTATGTTTAGTGTTTTATCCAACTCTTATTTTGAAAGTTCCGGTTTTGCTTGTATTAACTAATCTATTCCAGCCTCTAAAGACGGGCGCATACTAACGTTAATAAATACGATTATTTAAAGAGCACAATTCGTACTTGAGACCATTTAAAGCATACTTGCCAACCTTGAGACCTCCGATTTCGGGAGGTGGGGGGTGGGGGGTGGGGGGCGTGGTCGGGGGTGGGGCAGGGCGTGGTTGAGGGCGTGGTTAAGAGGGGAGGAGTATATTGACAGCTAGAATTCACCAAGTCAAGTATTTCATACATACATATATATATATATATATATATATATATATGTATGTGTGGGGAAAAAAATCACAAGACTATTTCATCTCTACAGGCCTGTTTCATGAGGGGGGGTACCCTCAATCATCAGGAGATTTTAATGGGAGCATTCGCATACCATGGTTTATATAGGGCACAGAGTGGGTGGGTACAGGCTGGCGTAGGGGCGTGGTGATTGGCTCATGTGTTACCTAGGAGGTGTTTCCGTCTGTGGCGGCATGCTGTTACAATTTCGCTGCGCTTGTTGAGGGATGACAGGTCTGGACGGTAAATAATAAACAGTTTCTCTTTCAAGCATAGGTTGCATCTTTTATTACCACTATTGTAAGGTGTGCTGGATGCAAGAATTTGCCATGTTATTGAATATTCAACATTATTGTCTTTGAGGTCCCAAATGTGTTTGCTGAGTTCTGTGGTATTTCGCAGGTTTTTGTTCATGAAAGAAGCCTTGTGATTGTTCCATCTGGTTTTGAATTCACCCTCGGTTAATCCTACATATGTGTCGGATGTGTTAATGTCCTTGCGTATTACCTTAGATTGGTAGACAACTGATGTTTGTCAGCACCCCTCGTTGAGAGGGCAATCAGGTTTCTTTCGGCAGTTACAGCCTTTGTTGGTTTTGGAGTCGCTCTGTCCGGGGGCCGACGGCTCATTTGCAATTGTTTTGTTGTGGTTTGAGATGATTTGTCGTATATTGTTCATACAGCTGTAGCTCAATTTAATGTTGTTCTTGTTGAATACTTTCCTTAGGGTGTTGTCTTTGGGAAAGTGTTTGTCAATCAGATTGAGGAATTTGTGTCCAATGTTAGTTGAGACGTTTTTGCTGTATGGGGGGTTGTACCAGATGATGTCGTTTCGTTTTCTGTTCTTTTTTGGCTGGTTTGCTGGCGTGGGTTCATAGGTGAGGGTGAAATTGTATCCGCTTTCATCAAGGGCTTTTTGGTACGGGGGGGTTGCTTGGTCAAATTCAGCTTTGCTAGATGACAGCATCGATAGCCTTTTATTAATTCCGGTAGGTATTCTTTTCGTGGTGGTGGGTGGGTGGTTGCTGTCATGGTGCACGTATTGGAGTGTTGTGTTGGGTTTCGTGAATGGTTGGTAGCTGTTATTTCTCAGGTTGAAAGTGACGTCAAGGAAGTTGACGGTTTGCTTGTTGGCTTCAATCGTGATCCGTAGGCCGTTCTCTTTGAAAATTTGGCATATGCGCTTCTTGGTATTCTCGCTGCTCCTTGGCGAGGCGCGACACACTGCCAGTCCGTCATCACGGTAAATACCAAGGTTCAGATTGAGGCTAGCGAGCTGGGAGAGGAGGAAACTCCCAACGAGTTCACACGTTTCTGCTCCGTCAAAACTTCCCATAGTGACGTCAAATGTTGCATTGTTCTTTTTTTGCCATGGTGTACTGTTGTGGATGAGAATGGAGTTTTTTGCGTGGATGATGATGTTTCTTTCTATATATATATATATATATATATATATATATATATATATATATATATATATATATATATATATATCTACATCCTGAAAATATGCAAACAAAACTGTGTTTAGATAATTGATACTTCAAACTTGCATAAATAAATATTAAGGAATATAACATAACTTGGCTTCTGAGAGCTTCAAAATGTAATGAATAAAATGCTAAAGTCTTTGATAAACAAGCAATTATTTTAATAATTAAATATGGTCATTTTAAATGAATTATTAGGATAATTTAAAATGAATTATTTCAAATATGTTTATTTTAATGTATAATTCTAATGCCCGGATGTAATAAGGAGTCAGAAAAAATACAATTAATTTTGATGTTTTTAGCAAAATATAGTAATAATGTATTTAGTTTTTTTAAAAATTATTATTAATAAATATGTTTATTTGTAGGTAAGATAAACATAATAATACAATTTATCTCTAGTCTGGATGATTTATTTCTTGTCACCCAGTTGTCCTCCCGTATGGAGCTGTAGGGGGCGTGGCCTCCAGCTCCGGCTGAAAATCGGGAGATTTTCGGGAGAATATTTGTCCCGGGAGGTTTTCGGTAGAGGCACTGAATTTCGGGAGTCTCCCGGAAAATTCGGGAGGGTTGGCAAGTATGATTTCAAGTGCTTTGCAGAAAAGTACAAAGAAGACAACAATTTTAACTTAATACAGATAATCATATTTCAAATAAAAATACATTAAAATCAACATAAAAACGATAAGATACATATTTGAAGCAATAAAGTATTGGCTAAGTTTATTGGTATTTCATGTTTTTTCATTTGATTTTTTATATATGTCCTTCATTGATGTGCATCTTTGATGGATAGACAATTAAACCTCAGAAACTAAACACACATTTACACAGCAATGCCTGAGAAGGAGCAGAATGAAGAAACATCTTATATTTTCCTGCCCCCTTCAACATAATACGTAGTCTTACTTAATGATATCATATAAACTAGGGCTGCAGCTAACGATTATTTTTCTATCGATTAATCTATAGATTATTTTTTTGATTAATCGGTTAATCTATAGATTATTTTTTCGATTAATCTATAGATTATTTGTCCTTTTACCGATTTTTTTTTTAATTTAAAATGAAGAGGAAAAAATAAATGTAGGCCATTTTTTTCAAAAGGCATGGCTTTTATTTACAAAAAAAAAAGTATGGCCACTCAGTCAACATTGACAACAACATGACAAAATATTCTGTAACAATGTAAACATTTAAAACTTTTAACATTTAACAAAATTAAAAGTAGCTTATTTGCTTTTTAATGTGCAAATATAAAAGTAAACATCCAGTGCAAATCTTAATATTCTGGAATAGTATAAGCATTTCAAAAGTAAAAGTATTGCTTATTTTGCTTTAAAATGTGCAAAAATAAAGATAAACATCCAATACAAAAAAGTGCAAAACGGAAATATTCTGTAACAAGTGTAAATATTTCAACAAAAGTAAAAGTATTGCTTATTTGCTAAAATGTGCAAAAATAAAGCTAAACATCCAATACAAAAAAGTGTACAGTGTAAACATTTCAACAAAAGTAAAAGTATTGCTTATTTTGCTTAATAACACAACAATGATAGTATGATTAAAGTGAAAGTTAATTGTTGGTTTGTACATAGTATATTTAACTGTTAATGTTGTAAAAGGTATTTGCACAACTAATTAACGTTAGCGTTTGTGACACGTCTTGTGCCGTGGGGTTCTTTCAGGACCGACAGACTGAACGCCAGACGGCTTTGCCAGGTTTACAATCTTTTAATTTTACACAAAGTCTTTTCTCTTCCAACTGCGCGGATCGCGCACCTGGGCACGATTGCGGCGTCGCTTCCGGCGCGCCCCGCCTCGCCGCTCGCTCGCTGCCGCCTCTCCACAGCGTTAAAGAGGAGCGCGTCTTTGTAAACACTGAACAGGCACGCCAAACGCGCCTCTCAGAGCGAAACGGTGCTTTAGTTTATGAATTTACAACGCAGATACAAATGACACATTCATGTTTTTGTGTAATAATGACAACGTATACGCACGCGGACGATTGACTTGTTGATGGTGATGGCAAGAACGCTGTCGGGGGTTTTCTTTTCAAATGTTCGTTCATAGCTGTTGTGCTGCTATGATAGGCCATTTCCGCTCGACACAGTGTGCATACAACAACATTATTAGGCCGTTTATTGAAATACTCCCACACTTTTGACGACTTTTGGCGTGCTTTTTTCCCCTCGCTCGCATCGTCTGCTTTGCGCTCCGCCATGACAGTAAAGTAGTGTGACGTAAATATGCGACGCGCCGACGCACAAAAACGGCGTCGACGTATTTACGTAACCGATGACGTCGACTACATCGACGCGTCGTTTCAGCCTTAATATAAACCAACAATTGCATCCAAATATAATGAAAACAAACAAAAAACACAACAAGTGCAAAACTTCATGAAGTACTGTGCAACAACCTTCATAAAAGTTGTTTTAAAGACAACTTGAAAGGTGTGTTATACTTTGTATTTGAATGGATCACATTTACTGTCATTTTAGTCGACTACAATTTTCATTTTTTAACAATTTTAATGAAGCAAGTTGAAAGCATACAACACATCGTGGATGTCGTCCACATTGTGTCACGATGAAACTGAAACTGCATCCGTCACTCGGCTTCTAAAACTTCTTGATCATCCTCTTTGTGTTCGGGACCAAAAATGAAGTGACTGAGGCGCCATCTGAGCGTGGTACTGGTACCCCACCAGTGGACCACCACCACCTCCTCAGTGTCTGCACTTTGTAGAATAGTTCAAAACTGTTTGGTTTTCGGGACAAAATCAGTCCAAGGATTGAGGCAGTCCACTAAGTCTGTCATGATCAGAGGTGGGTAGAGTAGCCAGAAATTGTACTCAAGTAAGAGTACTGTTACTTTAGAGATTCATTACTCAAGTAAAAGTAAGAAGTAGTCACCCAAATATTTACTTGAGTAAAAGTAAAAAGTATGTTGTGAAAAAACTACTCAAGTACTGAGTAACTGATGAGTAACATACACACTCATATCATATATATACAGTATATATATATATATATATATATATATATATATATATACATACATACATACATACATTTACATTGATATATACGTATATATATATATATATATATATATATATATATATATATATATATATATATATATACACACATACATACATACATTTACATTGATATATACAGTATATAATTTATATGTATTTATTTTGCTGTTTTTGTTTACATGTTAAAGGTGTTTTAATGAATATACATGCATGTTTAACATATAGATTCCTTTCTTTCATGAAGACTAGAATATAAGTTGGTGTATTACCTGATTCTGATGACTTGCATTGATTGTAATCAGACAGTAGTGATGATAACGTCCACGTTTTCAAATGGAGGAGAAGAAAAGTTCCTCCTTTCTGTCTAATACCACATGAAAGTGGTGGGTTTTTGGCATCTTATTTGTCCAGCTTCCATATTCGTTTTTATACACTTTACAAGAAATATATTGGCGTCAAACTCCGTAGCTTGCTAGCTTGTTTGCGCTGGCTTTCGGAGACTCTTGTTTTGAAAGCGCAGGCGCGATGGAGCGGCACTTTTATTGTGAAGACAGGAACGTCCTCATGTGCGGTCAGTCTTTAGGCTTTTGACGGGATGTACGTTTGAAATAAAAAAGTATCTTTTTTCCTTCACACTTTTGATTGATTGATTGGAACTTTTATTAGTAGATTGCACAGTACAGTACATATTCCGTACAATTGACCACTAAATGGTAACACCCCAATAAGTTTTTCAACTTGTTTAAGTCAGGTCATGTGACCGCCTGGCTCTGTTTGATTGGTCCAACGTCACCAGTGACTGCATCTGATTGGTGGAACGAAGTGAAACGTCACCAGTAAGGCAGGCACTTTGAAGGTCTGTCTGACAAACCAAAACAAACAAAGCGTGCATTAACCGATCGATAAAAATTAGTAGCGAGTAGCGAGCTGAATGTAGATAAAAGTAGCGGAGTAAAAGTAGCGTTCCTTCTCTATAAATATACTTAAGTAAAAGTAAAAGTATGTTGCATTAAAACTACTCTTAGAAGTACAATTTATCCCAAAAGTTACTCAAGTAGATGTAACGGAGTAAATGTAGCGCGTTACTACCCACCTCTGGTCATGATCCGTGGTCCGGATCATGTTTTTGTGTTTTCTGTTAGTTTTGGACTCCTTTTGTTATTGCTTGTGCACCTGTGAGTTTGTTTTGTTTCCATGGTTACCCATTAGTTTCACCTGTTCCACGTTTGGACTCACACACACCTGTCACCAATCATGTCACTGTTATTTAAGCCTACCTTTGTTCGTCACTCGTTCTGCCTGCATTGTCTTTATGTCACACCGGTTCATGTCTCGTTCTGACCTAGTAAGTTTCCTAGTCCATGCCATAGCTTCTGCTAATTAGCAGCTTCTTGTGTTTTAGGCACGCTTGCCTTTTTTTGGTTGTATTTCTTGTGTTTGTGGTAGTGAGTGATTTATGTCAATAAATCCAAGCCTACCTTCACGCCAGTGACGTGCGGTGAGGTTGATGGCTGGTGAGGCACTGACTTCATCACAGTCAGATTTACAAACATATGAACCATAAAGAGTATCTTATTCACCATTTGATTGGCAGCAGTTAACGGGTTATGTTTAAAAGCTCATACCAGACCCCAGAATGTGAGACTTGGCCCGCACCTCTCATCCTCCCGCACGCTGAGCATCGGCTCCCCAGAGGGCTGTGTGCTGAGCCCCCTCCTCTACTGCCTTTACACCCATGACTGCAGTCCGGCCCACAGTGACAACCTTACCGTCAAGTTCGCCGACGATACCACAGTGGTCGGGCTCATCTCCAGGGGTGACGAGGCTGCCTACAGAGAGGAGGTCCTGAAGCTGACGGCCTGGTCTTCGGAGAACAACCTCGCTCTCAACACCAGCAAGACCAGAGAGATCATCGTCGACTTCAGGAGGAGCAGCACCGACCCTGCCCCCCTCTACATCAACGGCGAGCGTGTAGAGAGGGTCCACACCTTCAGGTACCTTGGAGTCCACATCTCTAATGACTTCTCCTGGACAGTCAACACCACATCAATCATCAAGAAGGCTCAGCAGCGGCTACACTTCCTTAGAGTCCTCGGGAAGTACAACCTGAAGCCTGACCTGCTGCTGACCTTCTACCGCTCGTCCATCGAGAGCCTGCTGACCTACTGTATTACGGTATGGTACGGCAGCTGCACTGCAGCAGACAGGGAGAGGCTGCAAAGAGTGGTCAAGACGGCTCAGAAGATCATCGGCCGCCCTCTCCCCTCTCTGACGGACATCTACACCTCCCGCTGCCTCAACAGAGCCAGTGCCATCATCAAGGACAGCACCCACCCTGGCTCTGACCTGTTCCACCTGCTGCCCTCTGGGAAGCGCTACAGGTGCATTAAAACCAAAACAAACAGGCTAAAGAACAGCTTCTTCCCCAGGGCCATAACCATCCTGAACGGACTGCCCCATTGTCCCTCATAACTGCCTTCTCTTCGGTGCAATAACCCATTCCACCAACCACCCTGTTTTTGTTTTGTTTTTTCATGTATATATTCATTTCACACCATATTCATTGCACTTCTACATTTTTTAAATGTTTATATATTTGCACATTGTTTTTCTAGCATGCACACATCGCACTGTGTGGAATGGCCTCAATCTCGTTACCTTGCGTAATGACAATAAAGCTGATTCTGATTCTGATTCTGACCAGCATTCCTCCCTGCTTGGCACTCAGCATCAAGGCTTGGAATTAGGGGTTAAATCACAAAAAATGATTCCCGGGCGCGGCGCCGCTGCTGCCCACTGCTCCCCTCACCTCCCAGGGGGTGAACAAGGGGATGGGTCAAATGCAGAGGACAGATTTCACCACACCTAGTGTGTGTGTGACAATCATTGCTACTTTAACTTAACTTTAACTTTACACATACAAACTGTAGCACACAAAAAAGCACATTTAATAAAAAAAATGTTATTATGGTCTTACCTTTACTTATAAATTAAGTCCATGCGCCGCAACTAAAGCCCTCACTTAAACTTTCCACGTGCAAGATTGAATCTATTTCAAAAAGTGTAACCGAGGGTTTATAAATGTGGCCTATACTGTATGAAACTACAAAATAACAAACACGGAGGCTCCAGTTTACACGAGGACCACTTTATTTACCTTATTTCAAAAACCTCCGCAACGTGTCATCACTTCCGCTCTTAGCGCCTTCTAAATAAGAGCTCAAGGCATATACTGTATAACAGCGCATAACAGGAACTTAACATCACAAAGAGGAAAGCCCATGAAAATAGGTTACAAAAGTTATTTAATAAGAAGCCAAAAAGTGCAAAAACAATAATGTTCGTGTTGGAGGAGTTGTGAATTAGGTACACCTGCAAACTGCAGGTGTACCTAATTCACAACTAATGTTGTGGCCCTGCAGTCATTCACAACTCCTCCAACACGAACATTATTGTTTTTGCACTTTTTGGCTTCTTATGAAATAACTTTTTTAAATAGATTCAATCTTGCACGTGGAAAGTTTAAGTGTGGGCTTTAGTTGATATAACAATTCTACGGCGGGGGTGCAGGAGGCGGGATTACTGGAGCCTCAGCCAGTGCGTCTTTTGCAGCCGTTTTATGATCGCTCAGCACAAGAAATACGTTACACACATACATCCATCCATCCATCCATCCAGCCATCTTCTTCCGCTTATCCAAGGTCGGGTCGCGGGGGCAGCAGCCTAAGCAGGGAAGCCCAGACTTCCCTCTCCCCAGCCACTTCGTCCAGCTCCTCCCGGGGGATCCCGAGGCGTTCCCCGGCCAGCCGGGAGACATAGTCTTCCCAACGTGTCCTGGGTCTTCCTCGTGGCCTCCTACCGGTCGGACGTGCCCTAAACAACTCCCTAGGGAGGCGCTCGGGTGGCATCCTGACTAGATGCCCGAACCACCTCATTTGGCTCCTCTCGATGTGGAGGAGCAGCGGCTTTACTTTGAGCTCTCCCCGGATGACAGAGCTTCTCACCCTATCTCTAAGGGAGAGCCCCGCCACCCGGCGGAGGAAACTCATTTCGGCCGCTTGTACCCGTGATCTTGTCCTTTCGGTCATAACCCAAAGCTCATGACCATAGGTGAGGATGGGAACGTAGATCGACCGATAAATTGAGAGCTTTGCCTTCCGGCTCAGCTCCTTCTTCACCACAACGGATCGATACAGCGTCCGCATTACTGAAGACGCCGCACCGATCCGCCTGTCGATCTCACGATCCACTCTTCCCCCACTCGTGAACAAGACTCCGAGGTACTTGAACTCCTCCACTTGGGGCAAGATCTCCTCCCCAACCCGGAGATGGCACTCCACCCTTTTCCGGGCGAGAACCATGGACTCGGACTTGGAGGTGCTGATTCTCATCCCAGTCGCTTCACACTCAGCTGCGAACCGATCCAGTGAGAGCTGAAGATCCTGGCTAGATGAAGCCATCAGGACCACATCATCTGCAAAAAGCAGAGACCTAATCCTGCAGCCACCAAACTGAATCCCCTCAACGCCTTGACTGCGCCTAGAAATTCTGTCCATAAAAGTTATGAACAGAATCGGTGACAAAGGGCAGCCTTGGCGGAGTCCAACCCTCACTGGAAACGTGTCCGACTTACTGCCGGCAATGCGAACCAAGCTCTGACACTGATCATACAGGGAGCGGACCGCCACAATCAGACAGTCCGAAACCCCATACTCTCTGAGCACTCCCCACAGGACGTCCCGAGGGACACGGTCGAATGCCTTCTCCAAGTCCACAAAGCACATGTAGACTGGTTGGGCAAACTTCCATGCACCCTCAAGGACCCTGCCGAGAGTATAGAGCTGGTCCACAGTTCCACGACCAGGACGAAAACCACACTGTTCCTCCTGAATCCGAGGTTCGACTATCCGGCGTAGCCTCCTCTCCAGTACACCTGAATAGACCTTACCGGGAAGGCTGAGGAGTGTGATCCCACGATAGTTAGAACACACCCTCCGGTTCCCCTTTTTAAAGAGAGGAACCACCACCCGGTCTGCCAATCCAAAGGTACTGCCCTCGATGTCCACGCGATGTGGACATACAGTTGTTGACAAAATACACTGTACATTATATACCTCAGTTAACTAAACTATGGAAATGTATAATATAATTCATATAGCAATACAGTCTCACTGCACAGCAGGCCAGCAGTTAGCCGAGTCCGGAATCCATGTTGAGGCACTGAGTGACGTGCCTCAACTGGCTGCTGATCACCGCACCGTCTCTTCTCAGTATTTGAACGGCAAATGTGAAAATTCAGCGATTTTGAATAAAAATAATCTAAAACTGGTGAAGTTAAATGGAAAATAACGTTATAGTATAATCACTGGATACATATAACAATTGAATTAATTTTTTTCCTTTTTACATTTTTTTTCTTTCCTGCACGTCACTGCTTCACGCTGTCGTCCGGAGCCGTCTTTTGCGTTGGAAAAACAACCCTGCAGCAAGCTGCGACCCCCCCATTGTGACAAAGTCAGTGTTTTTCAACCTTTTTTTCAGCCAAGGTACATTTTTGGCGTTGAAAAAATGCGGAGGCACACCATCAGCACAAATCGTTAAAAAACAAAACTCAGTTGACAGTAAAAAGTCGTTGTCGCAATTGTGGGATGTGACCATCCAACAATTAATAACCATCACCAAGCATGCATGACTATAGCTCTTGTCTCAAAGTTGGTGTACTGTCACCACCTGTCACATCACACCCTGACTTATTTGGACTTGTTTGCTGTTTTCTTGTGTAGTGTTTTACTTCTTGTCTTGCGCTCTTATTTTGGTGATTTTTTTCTCTTTTTTTGGTATTTTCCTGTAGCAGTTTCATGTCTTCCTTTGAGTGATATTTCCCACATCTGCTTTGTTTTAGCAATCAAGAATATTTCAGTTGTTTTTATCCTTCTTTGTGGGAACATTGTTGATTGTTATGTCATGTTCGGATGTACATTGTCTTTGCTCCACAGTAAGTCTTTGCTGTCGTCCAGCATTCTGTTTTTGTTTACTTTGTAGCCAGTTCAGTTGTAGTTTCGTTCTGCATAGCCTTCCCTAAGCTTCAATGCCTTTTCTTAGGGGCACTCACCTTTTTATTTTTGGTTCAAGTATTAGACACCTTTTTACCTGCACCCTGCCTCCCGCTGTTTCCGACATCTACAAAGCAATTAGCTACCTGCTGCCACCTACTGATATGGAAGAGTATTACACGGTTACTCTGCCGAGCTCTAGACAGCACCGACACTCAACAACAACACATCATTTGCAGACTATAATTACTGCTTTGCAAAAAATATTTTTAACCCAAATAGGTGAAATTGGATAATCTCCCATGGCACACCAGACTGTATCTCACGGCACTAGTGTGCTGTTTTTATCCTTCTTTGTGGGGACATTGTTGATTGTCATTTTCGGATGTACTTTGTGGACGCCGTCTTTGCTCCACAGTAAGTCTTTGCTGTCGTCCAGCATTCTGTTTTTGTTTACTTTGTAGCCAGTTCAGTTTTAGTTTAGTTCTGCATAGCCTTCCCTAAGCTTCAATGCCTTTTCTTAGGTGCACAGTGGTTGAAAAACACTGTCTTAAATCATCTTGATGGATGTTATGTAAAATAAAATATTAATAAAATGAATCAATAAAAGTGGAGGCGTGCACTTGTTGACTCATGTGATGGGATTGAAGTTGGATGTTCAGGGAACAATTAATGTAAGAAAGAAGGGAGATGAGGTTTTGTATTTTGTCTTCTTCAAGCCGTCGTAGTATCTCGGAGTAACGCAGTCAGGGTAGTGATGTCAGCCATCTCCTGAGACACGAGCTGGGGGCTTCATGATGTGCACCTGTGTGTAAATAAACCAGTTAAATACTACACGGTCTAGCTCCATCCTATCTTGCTGATTGCATTGTACCATATGTCCCGGCAAGAAATCTGCCTTCTAAGAACTCTGTCTTATTAGTGATTCCCAGAGCCCAAAAAAAGTCTGCGGGCTTTAGAGCGTTTTCTATTGGGGCTCCAGTACTATGGAATGTTCTAGCAGTAACAGTTAGAGATGCTACCTCAGTAGAAGCATTTAAGTCCCATCTTAAAACTCATTTGTATACTCTAGCCTTTAAATAGCCCCCCTGTTAGACCAGTTGATCTGCCGTTTCTTTTCTGCTCTGTGCCCCTCTCCTTCTATGGACTGGACTCTCACACTATTATGTTAGATCCACTATGGACTGGACTCTCACACTATTATGTTAGATCCACTATGGACTGGACTCTCACACTATTATGTTGGATCCACTATGGACTGGACTCCCACACTATTATGTTAGATCCACTATGGACTGGACTCTCACTATTATGTTAGATCCACTATGGACTGGACTCTCACTATTATGTTAGATCCACTATGGACTGGACTCTCACACTATTATGTTAGATCCACTATGGACTGGACTCTCAACACTATTATGTTTGATCCACTATGGACTGGACTCTCACACAATTATGTTAGATCCACTATGGACTGGACTCACACTATTATGTTAGATCCACTATGGACTGGACTCTCACACAATTATGTTAGATACTATGGACTGGACTCTCACACAATTATGTTAGATCCACTATGGACTGGACTCACACTATTATGTTAGATCCACTATGGACTGGACTCTCACACTATTTTGTTAGACTGGAATCTCACAATATTGTTAGATCCACTATGGACTGGACTCTCACACTTTTATGTTAGATCCACTATGAACTGGACTCTCACTAGTATGTTAGATCCACTATGGACTGGACTCTCACTATTATGTTAGATCCACTATGGACTGGACTCTCGCTATTATGTTAGATCCACTATGGACTGGACTCTCGCTATTATGTTAGATCCACTATGGACTGGACTCTCACTATTATGTTAGATCCACTATGGACTGGACTCTCACTATCATGTTGGATCCACTATGGACTGGACACTTATGTCCACTATAGACTGGACTCACACTATTATGTTACATCCACTATGGACTGGACTCTCACTATTATGTTAGATCCACTATGGACTGGACTCTCACACTATTATGTTAGATCCACTATGGACTTATGTTACATCCACTATGGACTGGACTCTCACTATTATGTTGGATCCACTATGGACTGGACTCTCACACTATTATGTTAGATCCACTATGGACTGGAATCTCACAATATTACGTTAAATCCACTATGGACTGGACTCACACACTATATTATGTTAGATCCACTATGGACTGGACTCTCACTATTATGTTAGATCCACTATGGACTGGACTCTCACACAATTATGTTATCCACTATGGACTGTATGTTATCCACTATGGACTGGACTCTCACTATTATGTTAGATCCACTATGGACTGGACTCTCACACTATTATGTTAGATCCACTATGGACTGGACTCACACTATTATGTTATCCACTATGGACTGTATGTTATCCACTATGGACTGGACTCTCACTATTATGTTAGATCCACTATGGACTGGACTCTCACACTATTATGTTAGATCCACTATGGACTGGACTCTCACACTTATGTTAGATCCACTATGGACTGGACTCACACAATTATGTTAGATCCACTATGGACTGGACTCTCACACTATTATGTTAGATCCACTATGGACTGGACTCTCACTATTATGTTGGATCCACTATGGACTGGACTCTCACACTTACCGGTATTATGTTAGATCCACTATGGACTGGACTCTCACTATTATGTTAGATCCACTATGGACTGGACTCTCACTATTATGTTAGACCCACTATGGACTGGACTCTCACACTATTATGTTAGACCCACTATGGACTGGACTCTCACACTTATGTTAGATCCACTATGGACTGGACTCTCACACTTATGTTAGATCCACTATGGACTGGACTCTCACACTTATGTTAGATCCACTATGGACTGGACTCTCACACTTATGTTAGATCCACTATGGACTGGACTCTCACACTTATGTTAGATCCACTATGGACTGGACTCACACAATTATGTTAGATCCACTATGGACTGGACTCTCACACTATTATGTTAGATCCACTATGGACTGGACTCTCACTATTATGTTAGATCCACTATGGACTGGACTCTCACACTTATTATGTTAGATCCACTATGGACTGGACTCTCACTATTATGTTAGATCTACTATGGACTGGACTCTCACACTATGTTAGATCCACTATGCATCTGCGGTCCCCTCAAAGGTTTCTCTGTCACATTGGGTTGAGTTATTCCTTGCCCTGATGTGGGATCTGAGCCCAGGATGTCCCTGTGGCTTGTGCAGCCCTTTGAGACACTTGTGATTTAGGGCTAAATAAGTAAACTTTGATGTTGGAAAGTGGAACAATTATGTAATTGTGCAAGTGTGTGCAGAAGAGTCAAAAAGTCGTGCATTTGGGTGCAGATTTGGATATAAATATCCAAGATCTGGATTTTGTCGTTTTTAATTTTTTTGGTACTAACATCAGATACATTTTCTACATTGTCCTTCCAAGTGAAGAATGTTGTAAGCACAACATAGTATCCAATAACCACACTTTGTCGTATTCATACCAAAGATTAGGAAAACTTGGACTTGTTATCACCAATTACAACGGCATTCAAAATCTTAATTTGGTCTGGAGGAACATTTCACCAGAGTGGTGTGGAGAGATAGTAGCAAACATGGCGCCCTGTGGTCACGTGAGGGGCTTTTGACCAATCAGGAGATATGTTCCGTCTCCAAATCCCTTCACGTGACTCCCTGGCGCCATGTTTGCTACCAAGTGAAAGCCACTTGGCCACACTCTCTCTACACGACTCGGTCACCATGTGGTTGACATTGTTTGCTAATTGACGTAAACATCTAATTGTGTGTAAACTGCATATTAGTATGATCACTTTTTGTAAGGAATAAATGGAATTATAAATATAAAATGTTTTGCCACAACATTTCACACGGGCAAACTCATCCATTCCGGTTTAAACCAGCGGGGCACTGGGAGCGAGGCGGGTTAAGTGCCTTGCCCAAGGGCACAACATAGGATGGAATTTGTTTTAGCATTATTTAGTCTTCCAATTTAGGAGCAACATAACACAGACTTTGCTTGTTTACCGTATTTTCCGCACTATTAGCCGCACCTAAAAACCACAAATTTACTCAAAAGCTGACAGTGCGGCTTTTAACCCGGTGCGCTTTATATATGGATTAATATTAAGATTCATTTTCATAAAGTTTCGGTCTCGCAACTACGGTAAACAGCCGCCATCTTTTTTCCCCGTAGAAGAGGAAGTGCTTCTTCTTCTACGCAAGCAACCGCCAAGGTAAGCACCCGCCCCCATAGAACAGGAAGCGCTTCTTCTTCTACTGTAAGCAACCACCCGCCCGCGTAGAAGAAGCGCGCGGATTTTACGTTTCATTTCCTTTGTGTGTTTACATCTGTAAAGACCACAAAATGGCGACAGGTTTCCGGTTCATGAAAAGACGCAATCTCTCCATCCGCACACGGACTACTATTTCACAGCAACTGCCTAAAGACTTTCAAGAAAAGCTGGCTACTTTCCGTGCATATTGTAAAAACAAGATAGCTGAAAAAAAGATCCGGCCAGAGAACATTATCAACATGGACGAGGTTCCACTGACTTTTGATATTCCTGTGAACCGCACTGTGGATATAACGGGAGCACGTACGGTGAATATTCGCACCACAGGGAATGAGAAGTCATCCTTCACTGTGGTTCTAGCTTGCCATGCTAATGGCCAGAAACTTCCACCCATGGTGATATTCAAAAGGAAGACCTTGCCAAAAGAGACCTTTCCAGCCGGCGTCATCATAAAAGCTAACTCGAAGGGATGGATGAATGAAGAAAAGATGAGCGAGTGGTTAAGGGAAGTTTACGCGAAGAGGCCGGGTGGCTTTTTTCACGCAGCTCCGTCCATGTTGATATACGACTCCATGCGCGCCCACATCACGCTGGGTTTTAATATATTATTAAAGTTTGACTGACCTATCTGACTGTCTTTTTGACATTCCTTTAGCGCAGTTAGATGCGGCTTACAACACGGGGCGGCTTATAGGTGGACAAAGTTTTGAAATATGCCGTTCATTGAAGGCGCGGCTTATAACCCAGGGCGCCTTATGGTGCGGAAAATACGGTAGGTCCAAATGTGAAAAAAGAGGAATTAACGCAATTGGGAGGGAAAATGTTTGCTGATGAAAAGTCAAATATGTGCTAACGGAGCTGCTTCATGTCGACACCTGGCCTCACTCCAGCACCTGCACCAGCACACACACCGCGGCGCACACCAGGAGCAGGGCCGAGGCGGTGGGAGGGCGGGGGCCGGCGCACTTGATGGGGAGCATGTTGCAGTTGTTGGTGCTGCAGCAGACCTTGGTCACCTCAGCAAAATGACCGTTGGTAGCAGAAGGTTTGCAGGGTGTTGCGTCAGCGGCAGCCGTGACATCCAAGCAGTTCTGGGTGAAGTTTCCATTGGCCACTAGTATCAATAAAAAGGTTGGCATCAGTATCAGATTGATATTAATGACATTATATTGTGTTGTGTTCATTCTGTTATTCTGGATTATAGACACAACTAAACCACTAAACTATTCAATGAGGACAAAATATGCCAATCCAATCCAATCCACTTTATTTATATAGCACATTTAAACAACAAAATGTTTCCAAAGTGCTGCACAACAATATTAAACACAATTAAAAACAATATAAAATAAATATGATTAAAAATTTCAAAGGGTAAAACCAATTAAAACAGTAAATAGAAAGCAAAAAGCAAAATTTTTAAAAACACAGAGGACAACAGAGGACCACACAACTCACGTAGTGTTAAAAGCCAGAGAATAAAAGTGGGTCTTAAGACGAGACTTAAAACAGTCCACTGTGGGAGAAGTTGGAACATGGAGGGGCAGAATGTTCCAGAGCTTAGGGCCGACCACAGAGAAGGCCCTGTCTCCCCTGGTTTTAAGTCTCGTCTTGGACACCACGAGCTGGAGCTGGCTCTCGGACCTCAGATACCTCGCATAGACAGTTGAGAAGGGGTGTCAGGGGGCCGTGGCCTTTTGAAATATCCATCCATCCATCCATCTTCTTCCGCTTATCCGAGGTCGGGTCGCGGGGGCAGCAGCCTAAGCAGGGAAGCCCAGACTTCCCTCTCCCCAGCCACTTTGTCCAGTTCCTCCCGGGGGATCCCGAGGCGTTCCCAGGCCAGCCGGGAGACATAGTCTTCCCAACGTGTCCTGGGTCTTCCTCGTGGCCTCCTACCGGTCGGACATGCCCGAAACACCTCCTTAGGGAGGCGCTCGGGTGGCATCCTGACCAGATGCCCGAACCACCTCATCTGGCTCCTCTCGATGTGGAGGAGCAGCGGCTTTACTTTGAGCTCCCCCCGGATGGCAGAGCTTCTCACCCTATCTCTAAGGGAGAGCCCCGCCACCCGGCGGAGGAAACTCATTTCGGCCGCTTGTACCCGTGATCTTGTCCTTTCGGTCATAACCCAAAGCTCATGACCATAGGTGAGGATGGGAACGTAGATCGACCAGTAAATTGAGAGCTTTGCCTTCCGGCTCAGCTCCTTCTTCACCACAATGGATCGATACAGCGTCCGCATTACTGAAGACGCCGCACCGATCCGCCTGTCGATCTCACCATCCACTCTTCCCTCACTCGTGAACAAGACTCCTAGGTACTTGAACTCCTCCACTTGGGGCAAGATCTCCTCCCCAACCCGGAGATGGCACTCCACCCTTTTCCGGGCGAGAACCATGGACTCGGACTTGGAGGTGCTGATTCTCATCCCAGTCACTTCACACTCAGCTGCGAACCGATCCAGTGAGAGCTGAAGATCCTGGCCAGATGAAGCCATCAGGACCACATCATCTGCAAAAAGCAGAGACCTAATCCTGCAGCCACCAAACCAGATCTCCTCAACGCCTTGACTGCGCCTAGAAATTCTGTCCATAAAGGTTATGAACAGAATCGGTGACAAAGGGCAGCCTTGGCGGAGTCCAACCCTCACTGGAAACGTGTCCGACTTACTACCGGAAATGCGGACCAAGCTCTGACACTGATCATACAGGGAGCGGACTGCCACAATCAGAAAGTCCGATACCCCATACTCTCTGAGCACTCCCTACAGGACTTCCCGAGGGACACGGTCGAATGCCTTCTCCAAGTCCACAAAACACATGTAGACTGGTTGGGCAAACTCCCATGCACCCTCAAGGACCCTGCCGAGAGTATAGAGCTGGTCCACAGTTCCACGACCAGGACGAAAACCACACTGTTCCTCCTGAATCCGAGGTTGGACTATCCGGCGTAGCCTCCTCTCCAGTACACCTGAATAGACCTTACCGGGAAGGCTGAGGAGTGTGATTCCACGATAGTTAAAACACACCCTCCGGTTCCCCTTCTTAAAGAGAGGAACCACCACCCCGGTCTGCCAATCCAGTGGTACCGCCCCCGATGTCCACGCGATGCTGCAGAGTCTTGTCAACCAAGACAGCCCCACAGCATCCAGAGCCTTAAGGAACTCCGGGCGGATCTCATCTACCCCCGGGGCCTTGCCACCGAGGAGCTTTTTAACTACCTCAGCAACCTCAGCCCCAGAAATAGGAGAGCCCATCACAGACTCCCCAGGCACTGCTTCCTCATAGGAAGACGTGTTGGTGGGATTGAGGAGGTCTTCGAAGTATTCCCTCCACCGATCCACAACATCCGCAGTCGAGGTCAGCAGAACACCATTTCCCGTTTCCATATGAGTTGGGAAATTGTGTTAGATGTAAATATAAACGGAATACAATGATTTGCAAATCCTTTTCAACCCATATTCAGTTGAATATGCTACAAAGACAACATATTTGATGTTCAAACTGATAAAACTTTTTTTTTTTGTGCAAATAATCATTAACTTTAGAATTTGATGCCAGCAACACGTGACAAAGAAGTTGGGAAAGGTGGCAATAATTACTGATAAAGTTGAGGAATGCTCATCAAACACTTATTTGGAACATCCCACAGGTGAACAGGCAAATTGGGAACAGGTGGGTGCCATGATTGGGTATAAAATGAGCATTTCATGGAATCTACGTCATTCACAAACAAGGATGGGGCGAGGGTCACCACTTTGTCAACAAATGCCTGAGCAAATTGTTGAACAGTTTAAGAAAAACCTTTCTCAAGCAGCTATTGCAAGGAATTTAGGGATTTCACCATCTACGGTCCGTAATATCATCAAAGGGTTCAGAGAATCTGGAGAAATCACTGCACGTAAGCAGCTAAGCCCGTGACCTTCGACCCCTCAGGCTGTACTGCATCAACAAGCGACATCAGTGTGTAAAGGATATCACCACATGGGCTCAGGAACACTTCAGAAATCCACTGTCAGTAACTACAGTCGGTCGCTACATCTGTAAGTGCAAGTTAAAACTCTCCTATGCAAGGCGAAAACCGTTTATCAACAACACCCAGAAACGCCGTCGGCTTCGCTGGGCCTGAGCTCATCTAAGATGGACTGATACAAAGTGGAAAAGTGTTCTGTGGTCTGACGAGTCCACATTTCAAATTGTTTTTGGAAACTGTGGACGTCGGACCAAAGAGGAAAAGAACCATCCGGATTGTTATAGGCGCAAAGTGTAAAAGGCAGCATGTGAGATGGTATGGGGGTGTATTAGTGGCCAAGACATGGGTAACTTACACATCTGTGAAGGCACCATTAATGCTGAAAGGTACATACAGGTTTTGGAGCAACATATGTTGCCATCCAAGCAACGTTACCATGGACGCCCCTGCTTATTTCAGCAAGACAATGCCAAGCCACGTGCTACATCAACGTGGCTTCATAGTAAAAGAGTGCGGGTACTAGACTGGCCTGCCTGTAGTCCAGACCTGTCTCCCATTGAAAATGTGTGGCGCATTATGAAACCTAAATTATTCACATGTGAATAATATAAATAGGCTATTATACAGCATTATTCACATGTGAATAATATAAATACAGTCTATTATACAGCATTATTCACATGTGAATAATATAAATACAGTCTATTATACAGCATTATTCACATGTGAATAATATAAATACAGTCTATTATACAGCATTATTCACATGTGAATGATATAAATACAGTCTATTATACAGCATTATTCACATGTGAATAACAAATACAGTTTTATACAGCATTATTCAGATGTGAATAATATAAATACAGTCTATTATACAGCATTATTCACATGTGAATAATATAAATACAGTCTATTATACAGCATTATTCACACGTGAATAATATAAATACAGTCTGTTATACAGCATTATTCACATGTGAATAACAAATACAGTTTTATACAGCATTATTCAGATGTGAATAATATAAATACAGTCTATTATACAGCATTATTCACATGTGAATAATATAAATACAGTCTATTATACAGCATTATTCACATGTGAATAACATAAATACAGTTTTATACAGCATTATTCACATATGTGAATAATGCTGTAATACAGTCTATTATACAGCATTATTCACATATGAATAACATAAAATACAGTCTATTATACAGCATTATTCACATGTGAATAATATAAATAGGCTATTATACAGCATTATTCACATGTGAATAATATAAATACAGTCTATTATACATCATTATTCACATGTGAATAATATAAATACAGTCTATTATACAGCATTATTCACATGTGAATAATATAAATACAGTCTATTATACATCATTATTCACATGTGACTAACATAAATACAGTTTTATACAGCATTATTCACATGTGAATAATATAAATACAGTCTATTATACAGCATTATTCACATGTGAATAATATAAATACAGTCTATTATACATCATTATTCACATGTGAATAATATAAATACAGTCTATTATACAGCATTATTCACATGTGAATAATATAAATACAGTCTATTATACAGCATTATTCACATGTGAATAATGCTGTATAATAGACTATGAGAATGAGAGTGTTACAAATATACGCCACACTGTGAATCCACACCAAACAAGAATGACAAACACATTTCAGGAGAACATCCGCACCGTAACACAACATAAACACAACACAACAAATACCCAGAACGCTTTGCAGCACTAACTCTTCCGGGACGCTACAATATACACCCCCCCGCTACCACCAAAATAGTCTATTATACAGCATTATTCACATGTGAATAATATAAATACAGTCTATTATACAGCATTATTCACATGTGAATAACATAAATACAGTCTATTATACAGCATTATTCACATGTGAATATAAATACAGTCTATTATACAGCATTATTCACATGTGAATAATATAAATACAGTCTATTATACAGCATTATTCACATGTGAATAATTACAGGCTATTATACAGCATTATTCACATGTGAATAACATAAATACAGTCTATTATACAGCATTATTCACATGTGAATAATATAAATAGACTACAGTCTATTATACAGCATTATTCACATATGAATAACATAAATACAGTCTATTATACAGCATTATTCACATGTGAATAATATAAATACAGTCTATTATACAGCATCATTCACATGTGAATATAAATACAGTCTATTATACAGCATTATTCACATGTAAATAACATAAATTCAGTCTATTATACGGCATTATTCACATGTGAATAATATAAATACAGTCTATTATACAGCATTATTCACATGTGAATATAAATACAGTCTATTATACAGCATTATTCACATGTGAATAATATAAATACAGTCTATTATACAGCATTATTCACATGTGAATATAAATACAGTCTATTATACAGCATTATTCACATGTGAATAATATAAATACAGTCTATTATACAGCATTATTCACATGTGAATAATTACAGGCTGTTATACAGCATTATTCACATATGAATAACATAAAATACAGTCTATTAGACAGCATTATTCACATGTGAATATAAATACAGTCTATTAAACAGCATTATTCACATGTGAATAACATAAATACAGTCTATTATACAGCATTATTCACATGTGAATAACATAAATACAGTCTATTATACAGCATTATTCACATATGAATAACATAAATACAGTCTATTATACAGCATTATTCACATGTGAATATCAATACAGTCTATTATACAGCATTATTCACATGTGAATAACATAAATACAGTATTAAACAGCATTATTCAGATGTGAATAACATAAATATAGTCTATTATACAGCATTATTCAGATGTGAATAACATAAATACAGTCTATTATACAGCATTATTCACATGTGATTAACATAAATACAGTCTATTATACAGCATTATTCACATGTGAATAACATAAATATAGTATATTATACAGCATTATTCACATGTGAATAATATAAATAGACTACAGTCTATTATACAGCATTATTCACATGTGAATAATATAAATACAGTCTATTATACAGCATTATTCACATGTGAATAATATAAATACAGTCTATTATACAGCATTATTCACATGTGAATGACATAAATACAGTCTATTATACAGCATTATTCACATGTGAATGACATAAATACAGTCTATTATACAGCATTATTCACATGTGAATAATATAAATACAGTCTATTATACATCATTATTCACATGTGAATAACATAAATACAGTATTATACAGCATTATTCACATGTTGAAACAGCAGCAGCTGTATTCCAGCTACACAAACAGTGTGTCCGCACACAAAACAACACAATGGCCTGACTCACACTTGGCCATGGCGCAGACAAACTTGATGTCCTCCCCTTCACACGCCGTCTTTGTGCAGTTGACGTCGGTGTCGTGCGTCTCTTGGTCACACACATGGCACGACAGTCCCACTGCCAACAGGAGAAAAGATGCAAAAAGTGGTTTTACTTGTATTGTGTTGACCAGAGGTGGGACCAAGTCATTGTTTTGCAAGTCACAAGTAAGTCTCAAGTCTTTGCCCTCAAGTCCAAGTCAAGTCCCGAGTCAAGACAGGCAAGCCCCGAGTCAAGTCCAAAGTCAAGACTGGAAAGTCTCAAGTCAAGTCCTAAGTCCTGCATTTTGAGTTTCGAGTCCTTTCAAGTCCTTTTAACCACAGACTAATATATTAACACAGATTGTGTATGCTTTTCAAACGCTGTATTTATTTATTAAAACAAGTGCATTTTAAATTGCAGGAAAGAAAATTGTGCTGACATTGCACTTTATAATAGCACATTTTAAACATTAACTCATTCCTTTACAGAACAAACACATTGAAAAATAAAGTGCAAATGTACTTATTTGTACAAAAGTGTTAACATTGAAAAAACATGACATATACGTGAACATAACAAAAAAGTTGTACTTTTTATATGTCAGGGCCCTATGCTGCATTGCATTTGCAAAAGACCAAATTAGCCAAGAGTCTGTCAGTCATTTGTGCACGATGGGGGCGTAGTATGATGCCACCATAGGTGAAAACTCGCTCCACTGGAGCACTGGAGGCAGGCAATGCCAAGACTCTCATGGCCACTCGGAACAGTGAAGGAAGAGTCTTCATGTTCAATGCCCAGAACAAAAGGGGGAGAGAGTTGTTTTGGGTTGGTGCACTACTTGTAAGTGTATCTTGTGTTTTTTATGTTGATTTAATTAAAAAAAGAAAGAAAAAAAAATTATTTCTTGTGCGGCCCGATACCAATCGATCCACGGACCAGTAGCGGGCCGCGGCCCGGTGGTTGGGGACCACTGAGGTAAACAACCAACAGTATGTCAGAAAGCTAGCTAAAACGGTACACATATTCATAATATAGTATACATTTTAACTGACCTTTATTTTACTATTTTTGTCTTTTTTTAGGTGGCTAAAATACGCGGTGCTGCTGACCGCCGTCTAACGTTACGTGTGATATATTGACTAACGTAACCCTGCTTAAAAAAAAATCACTGAACAAAAAGTATGAATAAGGTAGTGAACTGCAACAGATTCCCGTGTTTGCAATAACGTTATAACGTTAGCAGTGAGTTTACAGCCTCTCTGATTTAACTACACAGCAAATAAAAGTCACGTTACTTAGCCAATAAACGTTATCTTACATTCAAAACTTACCGTTCTTTGTGCAACTTCAAATGCCGGACGAAGTTGGAAGTTGTTGCCTCTCCATCAGTAATTTTCGAACCGCATGTGTTGCATACTGCAAACCGTTTTGTGTTGACCACCTCGTAATTTTTATACCCAAACAAAATTATTTTAAGTATCATTTTTTGTTCACTGGCGTGTGGTTTGGACATGTCTTCTTCGTTGGTTGTCCTGCAATTTGATTGGATGAATGCTGTGTGATGAAAACAAAGTAGATGTAATTTGATTGGCTGTTGTACTGAGAGCACACCAGCTGACACACGCAACGCTGATAGACAAGTACACAATGAAAAATACGGAGCGCTCCCGAATAACTTTTTCATCTTTGGGTTTTGGGGAAAGTAGCAAGTCATGTCAAGTCATGTCAAGTCAAAAGGCTCAAGTCCAAGTGAAGTCACAAGTCATTGATGTTAAAGTCTAAGTCGAGTTGCAAGTCTTTTTACATTTTGTCAAGTCGAGTCTAAAGTCATCAAATTCATGACTCGAGTCTGACTCGAGTCCAAGTCATGTGACTCGAGTC
>NC_084561.2:45713823-45766323 GCF_033978685.3 Nerophis lumbriciformis | reverse complement strand
AACTTGAAATCTCCATCTCCATAGAGCAGGTCAGCAGCAGGAAGCATGAAGTGCTCTAAAACTTGCTGGTAGACGGCTGCGTTGACCCTGGATCTCAGGAAACAGAGTGGACCGACACCAGCAGATGACATGGCACCCCAAACCATCACTGATGGTGGAAACTTTACACTAGACTTCAGGCAACGTGGATCCTGTGCCTCTCCTGTCTTCCTCCAGACTCTGGGACCTCGATTTCCAAAGGAAATGCAAAATTTGCATGGTTAGGTGATGGTTTGGGGTGCCATGTCATCTGCTGGTGTCGGTCCACTCTGTTTCCTGAGATCCAGGGTCAACGCAGCCGTCTACCAGCAAGTTTTAGAGCACTTCATGCTTCCTGCTGCTGACCTGCTCTATGGAGATGGAGATTTCAAGTTCCAACAGGACTTGGCGCCTGCACACAGCGCAAAATCTACCCGTGCCTGGTTTACGGACCATGGTATTTCTGTTCTAAATTGGCCCGCCAACTCTCCTGACCTTAGCCCCATAGAAAATCTGTGGGGTATTGTGAAAAGGAAGATGCAGAATGCCAGACCCAAAAACGCAGAAGAGTTGAAGGCCACTATCAGAGCAACCTGGGCTCTCATAACACCTGAGCAGTGCCAGAAACTCATCGACTCCATGCCACGCCGCATTAACGCAGTAATTGAGGCAAAAGGAGCTCCAACCAAGTATTGAGTATTGTACATGCTCATATTTTTCATTTTCATACTTTTCAGTTGGCCAACATTTCTACAAATCCCTTTTTTGTATTAGCCTTAAGTAATATTCTAATTTTGTGACACACGGAATTTTGGATTTTCATTTGTTGCCACTTCAAATCATCAAAATTAAATGAAATAAACATTTGAATGCATCAGTCTGTGTGCAATGAATAAATATAATGTACAAGTTACACCTTTTGAATGCAATTACTGAAATAAATCAAGTTTTTCAAAATATTCTAATTTACTGGCTTTTACCTGTACACACACATAACACTCATCTACTCATTGTTGAGTTAAGGGTTGAATTGTCCATCCTTGTTCTATTCTCTGTCACTATTTTCTAACCATGCTGAACACCCTTTCGCAGGTACCCAGAAAGGTTTCGAGTACCACCAAAAAAACTGAATCTCTGAAGACAGTATAAAAATCTGTGTTAAAGGTGTACAAATACTGTTTGTATAATAAGCATGTTATTTTTTACAAATGAGTTCAGTACTAAAAAGAAAAGAATGTGGCTTAAGTACAGTTTTTTAATTGAGCTGCTGCATTTTTTGGTTGGGTTGTTTATTTATTTTGAGTAACTTCTATACATTTCTAAAAGGGGAGGAATGTAATAGAGTGATCTATGTTTGTCTGTTGCCATCTCCTGGGGAATGTTGGCTATAGCGTACTGGGGTTACTTTTTGGTTGGCCAACGATTTACGTGGTGTTGCGCACCTGACGTCACTCAGGGTCCGCATGGAGCTGGAGGGGGCGTGGCTTCCAGCTCCGCTTGAATTTCGGGAGAAAATTTGTCCCGGGAGGTTTTCGGGAGAGGCACTGAATTTCGGGAGTCTCCCGGAAAATCCGGGAGGGTTGGCAAGTATGACTCCAGTTGAAATACAGGACTCTCTGAAAAAATTGTGGTGTGGCTATTTCAAGATGCACAATAAGGAAGCACTTGAAGAAAAATGGGCTGCATGGTCGAGTCGTATGTGTGTGTATGTACTACTGCCTAGTTTCTCTTGTTATATTCTTCTTTTTAATGTTATATTTTTATTCTTATTGTTGCTTCTTATTTTTATTCTGATTGTTATATTTCCTATTTTATTTCCATTTATACCCCCATTATTTATTTTTTAAATTGGATCTCAGTTCTGTACACTGCTGCTGGAATTTCAATTTTCCTGAGGGAACTCTCCTGAAGGAATCAATAATAGTTTGTGTACATAGTAGTTTGTGCATGTATTCCTGTGCCGGCGGTATCAGTGCGTGTTGTGTCGCGGTGACAATGTCAGCCTTGAGGTCAGGTGACCCTCAGCAGAGGTCAAAGAAGGCATAAAAGAGGAGGCGAAACAGAAACATGTGCCTGCATTGAAGATGAGGAGACTCCTGCTCTGCTGCCTGGTGGCTCTGACCAGTAAGTCTGAGAGAACAATTCTACTTGCATGAAGCGCACTTTCTAATTACGTGTGTGTTGTTTGCAGCGTGTCAAAGTGTCCGCTACGGTGAGTACGGCCGCAAACACTCCACCACCACAACACGGGCTTCTCTAAAGCAGCGTTCCACGGCTTGCAGAGTTCAGCCTGAACCCCAAGAAAACCTACGAGTATCGCTACGAAGGACTGCTGAATGTCGGCCTGGGCATGTCCAACCTGGCAGAGGCTGGCGCCAAGGTCACCTGCAAGGTCAAGATTATGGGCGGGACTTCCCAGACCTTCCTTCTGCAGGTCAGCAAAGACAAACCTCTTTAAAGTACAAATGAATGTCATGTTGAGGCGTCTGCATTAGGGCTGCAGCTAACGATTATTTTTCTATCGATTAATCTATAGATTATTTTTTCGATTAATCGGTTAATCTATAGATTATTTTTTCGATTAATCTATAGATTATTTTTCCTTTTACCGATAATTTTTTTTATTTAAAATGAAGAGAGAAAAAAAAAAGTAGGCCAGTTTTTTCAAAAGGCATGGCTTTTATTTACAAAAAAAAAAAGGTATGGCCACTCAGTCAACATTGACAACAACATGACAAAATATTCTGTAACAATGTAAACATTTAAAACTTTTAACATTTAACAAAATTAAAAGTAGCTTATTTGCTTTTTAATGTGCAAATATAAAAGTAAACATCCAGTGCAAATCTTAATATTCTGGAATAGTATAAGCATTTAAAAAGTAAAAGTATTGCTTATTTTGCTTTAAAATGTGCAAAAATAAAGATAAACATCCAATACAAAAAAGTGCAAAACGGAAATATTCTGTAACAAGTGTAAACATTTCAACAAAAGTAAAAGTATTGCTTATTTGCTAAAATGTGCAAAAATAAAGCTAAACATCCAATACAAAAAAGTGTACAGTGTAAACATTTCAACAAAAGTAAAAGTATTGCTTATTTTGCTTAATAACACAACAATGATAGTATGATTAAAGTGAAAGTTAATTGTTGGTTTGTACATAGTATATGTAACTGTTAATGTTGTAAAAGGTATTTGCACAACTAATTAACGTTAGCGTTTGTGACACGTCTTGTGCCGTGGGGTTCTTTCAGGACCGACAGACTGAACGCCAGACGGCTTTGCCAGGTTTACAATCTTTTAATTTTACACAAAGTCTTTTCTCTTCCAACTCTTTTCTCTTTCTTTCCTCGCTTTTCAGCTCCTCTTCCTCGCTCGCTCGTCGTCCCCTGTCTCTTGCGGCGTCGCTCCCGGCGCGCCCCGCCTCGCCGCTCGCTCGCCGCCGCCGCCTCTCCACAGCGTTAAAGAGGAGCGCGTCTTTGTAAACACTGAACAGGCACGCCAAACGCGCCTCTCAGAGCGAAACGGTGCTTTAGTTTATGAATTTACAACGCAGATACAAATGACACATTCATGTTTTTGTGTAATAATGACAACGTATACGCACGCGGACGATTGACTTGTTGATGGTGATGGCAAGAACGCTGTCGGGGCTTTTCTTTTCAAATGTTCGTTCATAGCCGTTGTGCTGCTATGATAGGCCATTTCCGCTCGACACAGTGTGCATACAACAACATTATTAGGCCGTTTATTGAAATACTCCGACACTTTTGACGACTTTTGGCGTGCTTTTTTTCCCCTCGCTCGCATCGTCTGCTTTGCGCTCCGCCATGACAGTAGTGTGACGTAAATATGCGACGCGCCGACGCACAAAAACGGCGTCGACGTATTTATGTAACCGATGACGTCGACTACGTCGACGCGTCGTTTCAGCCTTAGTCTGCATCCAGGTAGAGTACCATTTGTAAGAATTTGCTCTCTTCTCAATATGTATTTCATATTCAATACAGAGCACAGAATGCTTTGTAAATTAAAATAATATATATTTATAATTTTTATCAATTTAATTTAATTTGCAATATTTATTAATCAAATAAATAAACTAGAACCATAGCACTATAGATACATACATGTAAAATAAATACACCAGAGCTACAATAAATGATTAAATATACAATAAATAAATAAACACATCCACAATAAATACAGCAACCTGAGCTACAGTGCATGAATGATTATATATGCAGTAAATATGAACTTTAATAAACACATACATATTCAATAAATAAACCTGAATGACAATAAATAATTATGCAAATAATAAATAAACCTGAACTACAACATGGGGGTGGTATAGCTCGGTTGGTAGAGTGGCCGTGCCAGCAACTTGAGGGTTCCAGGTTCGATCCCCGCTTCCGCCATCCTAGCCACTGCCGTTGTGTCCTTGGGCAAGACACTTTACCCACCTGCTCCCAGTGCCACCCACACTGCTTTAAATGTAACTTACATATTGGCTTTCACTATGGAATAGCGCTTTGAGTCACTAGAGAATAGCGCTATATAAATATAATTCAATTCAATTCAATACAATAAATTATTAAATGTACAATAAATAAATCAACATGGTACAGTATCATTTGATCTATTTTCAATATGTGTTTTATTGTCAATACAGACTGCATTTTAAATTCAAATATATATATATATATATATATATATATATATATATATATAAAAATATATATATATATATATATATATATATATATATATATATATATATATATATATATATATATATATATATATATATATATATATATATCATACTTGCCAACCCTCCCGGATTTTCCGGGAGACTCCCGAAATTCAGCGCCTCTCCCGAAAACCTCCCAGGACAAATTTTCTCCCGAAAATTTCCCGAAATTCAGGCGGACTCAGGTCCTCCACAATATAAACAGCGTACCTGCCCAATCACGTTATAACTATAGAATGATGGAGGGCGAGTTCTTGGTTTCTTATGTGGGTTTATTGTTAGGCAGTTTCATTAACGTCCTCCCAGCGTGGCAACAACACACAACAACAGCAGTCACTTTTTTGTATACCGTAAAGCAGTTCGTCTGCCGTAAACAGCAATGTTGTGACACTCTTAAACAGGACAATACTGCCATCTAGTGCATTTGATGAAAGCACTTTTGTGCGGGCCACAGAGCAATGCATATCAGAGAGGGTGTTCAGCATGGTTCGAAAAATAGTGACAGAGAATAGAACAAGGATGGACAATTCAACCCTTAACTCAACAATGAGTAGATGAGTGTTATGTGTGTGTATATGTGTAAATAAATGAACACTGAAATTCAAGTATTTATTTTATATATATATATATATATATATATATATATATATATATATATATATATATATATATATATATAGCTTGAATACACTGAACGTCAAGTATTTCTTATATGTATATATATATATGAAATACTTAACTTGGTGAATTCTAGCTGTAAATATACTCCTCCCCTTTTAGCCACGCCCCCAACCACGCCCCCGTCCCACCCCGACCAAGGCGCACCGGATTATAAGGCGCACTGTCAGCTTTTGAGAAAATTGAAGGTTTTTAGGTGCGCCTTATAGTGCGGAAAATACGGTACCTTAAAGGTAGAAAAGCGCTATACAAGCATAACCCATTTACCATTTAAACATAAATGTAAAATAAATAAATACATCTGACCTACGATAAATACATAAACAAACCTGAACTACAATAAATACATGAATAAATAAATATTCAGTACATAAATAAACCTGAACAACAATGAATTATTAAATATACAATAAATAAATACATACTTTTACAATGAATAAATCAACCTGGACTACAGTGCATGAACAAATAGATATGCAATAAATAAATAGGAACTATTATAAACAAAATACATATTCAATAAATAAATGAACCTGAATATTATACAAATAATAAATAAACCTGAACTACAATAAATGATTAAATGTACAATAAATCAATCAATATGGTACAGTACAGTACAATTTGTAAGAATGTGCTCTTTTTTCAATATGTATTTTCAACACAGACTGCATTGTAAATTCAAATATATATATATATATATATATATATATATATATATATATATATATATATATATATATATATATATATATAATTGTTTTGCTTAATTAATTTAATTGAATTTGCATTATTTATTAATGATATACAAATGAACCTTAACCACAGCACTATGAAAACATAAATGAAAAATAAATAAATACACCTGACCTACAGTAAATACATAAACAAACCTGAACTACAATAAATACATAAATGTACAATAGCGAATAGACCTGAACTACAATAAATGCATACATAAATAAATATACAGTACACAAATAAACCTGAACAACAATAAATGATTAAATATACAATAAATAAATAAATACTTTTACAAGAAATAAATCAACCTGGACTACAATAAATACATACATACATTTTTTTTTACAATGCATAAGTTAACCTGAAGTACAACAAATAAATACGTACACAATAAGTAAATAAACCTAAATACACAATAAATAAATACATAATAAATAAATAATTATTAGAATTATGTGACATGCAACAATAAAATTATGGGTCGGACCATTTTGATGGCCCGCCATCAAATGATGTGACGGGCCACTATAAAATGATATGTCAGACCACGTAAAATGGTGTGGTGGGCCACAATAAAATGTAGTGGCATCCTAGAATTAAATACAATTATGTCGGGCCACTTTACAATTATATGCCACACCACATAAAATTATGTGGTGGGCCACTTTAAAATTATGGGACAGGCCAAGATAAAATAAAGTGGTGGGCCAATTTAAAATGTTGTGGGGCTACAATAAAATATGTGTTGGACCACGATTAAATGGTGTGGTTGGCCACAGTAAAGTGGTGTAGCGGGGAACATTAAAATATCGTATCGGGCCACAGTAAAATGATATGGCAGGCCACATTAGAATTATGGGACAGGCCAAGTTAAAATGACAGGGCGAACTACAATATAATGATTTAGGGGAACAAACAAAATGATGTGTTGGCGCACTTTAAATTATCTGGCAGGCTGCATAAAATGTTGTGGACGCCACAATAACATTATATGGTGGAGACAATAAAATGGTGTGGTGGACCACAATAAAATTATGTGTTGGACCACAATAAAATGATGTGGCGGGCCACAATAAAATGATGTGGCGCGCCACAATAAAATGTGATGGACCACGATAAAATGGTGTGGCGGGCCACAATAAAATTATGTGTTGGACCACAATAAAATGGTGTGGCGGGCCACAATAAAATGATGTGGCGCGCCACAATAAAATGATGTGATGGACCACGATAAAATGGTGTGGTGGGCCACAATAAAATTATGTGTTGGACCACAATAAAATGGTGTGGCGGGCCACAATAAAATGATGTGACGCGCCACAATAAAATGATGTGATGGACCACGATAAAATGGTGTGGCGGGCCACAATAAAATTATGTGTTGGACCACAATAAAATGGTGTGGCGGGCTACTTTAAAATTGTCATGACTTGGTCTATGGCGTGGTTTGTTCTCCCGTGGTGCAAATGAACATTTGGACCAGACATGACTTGCAGGTGAATACATATTTAATTTTACAGAAACAAAAGGAACAAACTAAAGGCGCGCACAAGGGCGGAAGTACAAAACTTGACTATAAACACAAAACTTGCACAAGGGCAGAGACTATGAACAATGAAACAAAACTTGCAAACTATGGCTTGAATAAAGAAAACTTACTTGGCATGGACGATGGGCATGAAAAGGAGTTAGAAATGTGTCGAGCATAAATGTGGGGATGTCACCAGAAAGACAAACTAAAAACAATGAACTTAAATACTACAGACCTGATTAACGAAAACAGGTGCGTGACTCATAACGTGAAACAGGTGCGTGACGTGACAGGTGAAAACTAATGGGTTGCTATGGTGACAATCAAGAGTGCACAATGAGTCCAGACGTGGAACAGGTGAAACTAATGGGGTAATCATGGAAACAAGACAAGGGAGTGAAAAGACAGAAACTAAACAAAACATGACTTAAAACAAAACATGATTACACAGACATGACAAAAATGATGGGACAGGCCAAGATTAAACGATGTGGCGGACCAGATTTGGCCCTCGGGCCTTAAGGTTGTTACCTGTGTTGTAGAAGAAACCTTGCCTCTCATGGAAGCAGACTTCGTCAGTTTGATTGATTGATTGATTGAAACTTTTATTAGTAGATTGCACAGATTGTTCTTGCTCCCAGACGAGATAGGACAGCACTGGTCAGGTAGGACAGACCGACCGTCTTCTTGGATCCAAAGCCCTGGGAGTAGTGATCAGAGAAGACACGTGGAAGACTCGAGACGTTTTCTATTCATGTTTATAATAATCCATCAGTTGAGTAAAGTCTTGATTGGTGACCAGACTTTTCATTCTCATCCTCAGCTGATTCAACTCCATGTTGTCTTTTAAGACGGTCTGCTCTTCTCTGGTTCCAAGGTTTCAGATTTGGCCTTTGAGGAGTTCAACGGCTTCCCGGGGAAGAACACCTTCACCGTCTCCCCCAAACTGACTCGGCGCATCTCGGCCCAGCTGGTCAAACCCTTCATGTTCGACTTCGCCAACGGCCACGTGGGCAACATCCACGCCTCGGCCGGGATATCCGACACCGTCGTCAACATGGTCCGAGGAATCCTCAGCTTCTTCCACGTCAGCGTGAAGACCACGCAGAGCGTGTACGAGCTGGAGGAGGTGACCAGACACTCGCCTGGTCGGCGTGAGTCACAAACCGTGTTGCTAAAAAAAACCAACACATTTTTGGTTTCATAGATCGGCATTCACGGCATGTGTCAGAGCAACTACGCTATCCAGGAGAACCGCACCACCAAGGACATGACCGTCACCCAGGTTGTGGACGTCACCAACTGCAGGGACAAGGCCGCCATCTACAGAGGAATGGCCACCGCCGTGCCGGACGACATTTCCAAACAGGTCCGCTCAAACACGAATCTGCAAATGACTTCATATTCAAAACGTATTCGCTAACGTGCGTGAACTGTTCTTTAAAGGGGAACATTATCACCAGGTTTCACTGTCGCTGTAGTTAAAAAGCTCCTCGGTGGCAAGGCCCCGGGGGTGGATGAGATCCGCCCAGAGTTCCTTAAGGCTCTGGATGCTGTGGGGCTGTCTTGGTTGACAAGACTCTGCAGCATCGCGTGGACATCGGGGGCGGTACCTCTGGATTGGCAGACCGGGGTGGTGGTTCCTCTCTTTAAGAAGGGGAACCGGAGGGTGTGTTCTAACTATCGTGGGATCACACTCCTCAGCCTTCCCGGTAAGGTCTATTCAGGTGTACTGGAGAGGAGGCTACGCCGGATAGTCGAACCTCGGATTCAGGAAGAACAGTGTGGTTTTTGTCCTGGTCGTGGAACTGTGGACCAGCTCTATACTCTCGGCAGGGTCCTTGAGGGTGCATGGGAGTTTGCCCAACCAGTCTACATGTGCTTTGTGGACTTGGAGAAGGCATTCGACCGTGTACCCCGGGAAGTCCTGTGGGGAGTGCTCAGAGAGTATGGGGTAACGGACTGTCTTATTGTGGCAGTTCGCTCCCTGTATGATCAGTGTCAGAGCTTGGTCCGCATTGCCGGCAGTAAGTCGGACACGTTTCCAGTGAGGGTTGGACTCCGCCAAGGCTGCCCTTTGTCACCGATTCTGTTCATAACCTTTATGGACAGAATTTCTAGGCGCAGTCAGGGCGTTGAGGGGATCTGGTTGGGTGGCTGCAGGATTAGGTCACTGCTTTTGCAGATGATGTGGTCCTGATGGCTTCATCTGGCCAAGATCTTCAGCTCTCACTGGATCGGTTCGCAGCCGAGTGTGAAGCGACTGGGATGGGAATCAGCACCTCCAAGTCCGAGTCCATGGTTCTCTCCCGGAAAAGGGTGGAGTGCCATCTCCGGGTTGGGGAGGAGATCTTGCCCCAAGTGGAGGAGTTCAAGTACCTCGGAGTCTTGTTCACGAGTGGGGGAAGAGTGGATCGTGAGATCGACAGGCGGATCGGTGCGGCGTCTTCAGTAATGCGGACGCTGTATCGATCCGTTGTGGTGAAGAAGGAGCTGAGCCGGAAGGCAAAGCTCTCGATTTACCGGTCGATCTACGTTCCCATCCTCACCTATGGTCATGAGCTTTGGGTCATGACCGAAAGGACAAGATCACGGGTACAAGCGGCCGAAATGAGTTTCCTCCGCCGGGTGGCGGGGCTCTCCCTTAGAGATAGGGTGAGAAGCTCTGTCATTCGGGGGGAGCTCAAAGTAAAGCCACTGCTCCTCCACATGGAGAGGAGCCAGATGAGGTGGTTCGGGCATCTGGTCAGGATGCCACCCGAACGCCTCCCTAGGAAGGTGTTTCGGGCACGTCCGACCGGTAGGAGGCCACGGGGAAGACCCAGGACACGCTGGGAAGACTATCTCTCCCGGCTGGCCTGGGAACGCCTCGGGATCCCCCGGGAGGAGATGGACGAAGTGGCTGGGGAGAGGGAAGTCTGGGCTTCCCTGCTTAGGCTGCTGCCCCCGCGACCCGACCTCGGATAAGCGGAAGAAGATGGATGGATGGATGGATATATATATATACATATATATATATCTTAACCACGCCCCCTACCACGCCCCCCACCCCCCACCTCCCGAAATCGGAGGTCTCAAGGTTGGCAAGTATGCGGTCAGGTTCCAGCTCATGTGTTGTCTTCCTCGGCAGAGAGGGGACTCCATCGTCTCCACCATGAGGTACGTGTACACCATCAAGCCGACCACAGAGGGGGGTCTCATTTGCAAGGCGCACTGTTTGGAGCAGCAACACTTCAGCCCTTTCAACGTGAAAGGCGGAAGCTTCAAGATGCAAGCAACGTAAGACTTGAAGACGCCGCAGAGTCTCCTCGCACGCATTCTGTTTTCAATTGCATCCGTTGTTGCTGCAGGAAGGAACTGGTGCTGCTGGATGTGACGGACACGCTCTCAGCTGTCACCTTTACTGCCATGGAAGACCGAGGAAATATTGTTTACAAGTTTATTGACGCCACGGCAGAACTTCCCATCATCATGCAGAACTTGGATGGACCACTAGCAAAGGTAATCATCCAATTATGGAACGTGTGTGTGTGTGTGTGTGTGTGTGTGTGTGTGTGTGTGTGTGTGTGTGTGTGTGCAGGCCCGGCCCTAACCAATCTGGCGCCCTAGGCAAGATTTTAGGTGGCGCCCCCCCCACATCGGCAGTGAAGTGTATATACTCACAAGAAACCGAATAGCTTTGTCTTTGACCTTTTTTTTACTTAAAGAAAGCAAATTAACAATCAGAATAGTTAACAAGATAAAAAAAAATATGAATAAATAAATGAATGCAAAAAATAAAAAATTAATATATGAAATACAATATTTTTTACATACATATTGCTTAATTTACATTAATGATGTGCACTTTAACAACTAGGCTTACAACTATACCTAATATATAAAGGGGTGGAAAAGTGACTATTACCTGCAGGGCAAACATTAGCTAACCAGAAAGCAATAACAATGTAAACAAAAAACACCTGCTTAAAAGATCTAATACAAATGTCCCTGAGGAATGTAAGGTGGGAGTACTGTAATTACCTAACGTTACATTATTATTTTCCACAACAATTTAGCCCCCTCCACAATATTAACCCGACGTTAAAACAGAACTAGCTATTTATTGATTAGCAATTGCCGAATCATGTAACATTAGCTTAATGCTAAAAAGCAAGGTTACTATCACATTCTGTAACAGACAAATAATTTCATGTAGGCTAACGTTACCTACCTGCTACCTCTTGTCTTTTTCTCGTTTCTCATCCTCTTCTTTTCTCTTTTTTCCTCCCTGGGCACCTGAAAGTTTTGGCCGTTTTGACATCTTGTGTTGATTTTTTGATGTGGTGACGTCCAAAAAGAGTCATACGGGAAGGGAGGGGGCGCACCGTGCGGGGGGGTGTAATGTTGTAACAAATAATATTGCTATTATATAGGCTTTACTTTGCATTTTAATTAACGTGGGATTATTTTTTTGTATTTAGAAATAATAGTACCAACTTTTTTTTCTTTTTCTCCAACATTTGTGGCACTGGCGTGGCGCCCCCTGATGGACGGCGCCCTTAGCATTTGCCTATACGGCCTATGGCACGGGCCGGCCCTGTGTGTGTGTGTGTGTATATATATGTGTATATGTATGTATGTATGTATGTATATATATACATTTTTTTTTTACTAGCTTGCTCAAAGAGGGGCGTATTTTAGAAGTGTTGTACTAGTGATAAAGATCTTTTTAGAAGATCTGAAGGGGGAATTGTCGGAGGCAGATATTTACATATATCCGAATTTAAGTGTTACTTCTTTTTATTTCATAATCATATTACAAAACAGCTCGTGTTTTTCTTCCAAATGTGGTCTTTTGGTTGTCTGCAAAACTGTGTGCTTAACCTTGAATGAGGAATGTTAGAGAGAGATAATGGACATTTGTTTTGGCTAGAGACACAGGACTGCCAGGGACTTAAGGGGGGAAGAGGGTGTTTCGGGGGGAGAGACCATCTTAGCGGGGCGAGCCGAATGTTCTATGCTGTCTCTGTCAATGTATATATATGTGCAAAGCTTTGCAAATATATTACAAAATACCTATTCTGTCTCTGGTGGTTTTTCAACTCAGCTTTAAGTGTCGTAAAGAGCTTGGGAGCGACTTGTGACTTGAATTCCCTGGGAGGAACAACTGGTCCAAAACGCAACAATATATATATATATATATATATATATATATATATATATATATATATATATATATATATATATATATATACCGTATTTTCCGCACCATAAGGCGCCCTGGGTTATAAGCCGCGCCTTCAATGAACGGCATATTTCAAAACTTTGTCCACCTATAAGCCGCCCCGTGTTGTAAGCCGCATCTAACTGCGCTAAAGGAATGTCAAAAAAACAGTCAGATAGGTCAGTCAAACTTTAATAATATATTAAAACCAGCGTGATGTGGGCGCGCATGGAGTCGTATATCAACATGGACGGAGCTGCGTGAAAAAAGCCACCCGGCCTCTTCGCGTAAACTTAAACTTACCTTAACCACTCGCTCATCTTTTCTTCATCCATCCCTTCGAGTTAGCTTTTATGATGACGCCGGCTGGAAAGGTCTCTTTTGGCAAGGTCTTCCTTTTGAATATCACCATGGGTGGAAGTTTCTGGCCATTAGCATGGCAAGCTAGAACCACAGTGAAGGATGACTTCTCATTCCCTGTGGTGCGAATATTCACCGTACGTGCTCCCGTTGTATCCACAGTGCGGTTCACAGGAATATCAGTTGCTGTGAAATAGTAATCCGTGTGCGGATGGAGAGATTGCGTCTTTTCATGAACCGGATCCCTGTCGTTTAGTAGGAGCCATTTTGTGGTCTTTACAGATGTAAACACACAAAGGAAATGAAAAGTACAGTAATATCCGCGCGCTTTTTCTTCTTCTACACGGGCGGGTGGTTGCTTACAGTAGAAGAAGAAGCGCTTCCTGTTCTATGGGGGCGGGTGCTTACCTTGGCGGTTGCTTGCGTAGAAGAAGAAGCGCTTCCTGTTCTACCGGGAAAAAAGATGGCGGCTGTTTACCGAAGTTGCGAGACCGAAACTTTATGAAAATGAATCTTAATATTAATCCATATATAAAGCGCACCGGGTTATAAGGCGCACTGTCAGCTTTTGAGAAAATTTGTGGTTTTTAGGTGCGCCTTATAGTGCGGAAAATACGGTATATATATATATATATATATATATATATACATACAGTATATATGTGTGTGTGTATGTGTATATATATATATATATATATATATATATATATATATATATATATATATATATATATATATATATATATATATATATATACACACCGTATTTTTCGGAGTATAAGTCGCACCGGAGTATAAGTCGCAACTGCCGAAAATGCATAATAAAGAAGGAAAAAAACATATATATTATTATTCGCCAAACTATGAAAAAAAACTGCGACTTATAGTCCGAAAAATACGTTATGTTTTTTATGTAGTTAGCTCGTTTTATTCGACTGTTGGCAACACTAAATGGTCCCTAGTGTGTGGATGTGAGTGTGAATGTTGTCTGTCTATCCGTGTTGGCCCTGTGATGAAGTGGCGACTTGTCCAGGGTGTATCCCGCCTTCCGCCCGATTGTAGCTGAGATAGGCTCCAGCGCCCCTCGCGACCCCAAAGGGAATAAGCGGTAGAAAATGGATGGATGGATGGGTGTACTAACATCATGTGCTTTATTTTTTCGTACATATGTAGCATCATCTACAAAGATGCAAAGAACTGCTATTGTGACATCTAGTGGACACATTTAGAACAGCAGTTTCTTTTATTCAAACATTTTGGCTCATTTTCATACTTTGGTGAGTTAAAGTTAAAGTACCACTGATAGTCACACACACACACACACTAGGTGTGGTGAAATTATTCTCTGCATTTGACCCATTCACTGGGAGGTGAGGGGAGCAGTGAGCTGCGCCCTTGAATCATATTTGGTGATTTAACCCCCAATTCCAACCCTTGATGCTGAGCAGGGCCGGCCCGTGGCATAGGCCGTATAGGCAAATGCTAAAGGCGCCGTCCATCAGGGGGCGCCACGCCAGTGCCACAAATGTTGGAGAAAAAAAAAAAGAAAAAAAAAAAGTTGGTACTATTATTTCTAAATACAAAAAATAATCCCACGTTAATTAAAATGCAAAGTAAAGCCTATTTAATAGAAATATTATTTGTTACAACATTACGTCCCCCCGCCCCCTCCTCCCCCCGCACGGTGCGCCCCCTCCCTTCCCGTATCATGACTCTTTTTGGACGTCACCACATCAAAAAATCAACACAAGATGTCAAAACGGCCAAAACTGTCAGGTGCCCAGGGAAGAAAAAAGAGAAAAGAAGAGGAGGAGAAACGAGAAAAGACAGAGGTAGCAGGTAGGTAACGTTAGCCTACATGAAATTATTTGTCTGTTACAGAATGTGATAGTAACCTGGCTTTTTAGCATTAAGCTAATGTTACATGATTCGGCAATTGCTAATCAATAAATAGCTAGTTCTGTTTTAACGTCGGGTTAATATTGTGGAGGGGGCTAAATTGTTATGGAAAATAATAATGTAACGTTAGGTAATTACAGTACTCCCACCTTACATTCCTCAGGGACATTTGTATTAGATCTTTTAAGCAGGTGTTTTTTGTTTACATTGTTATTGCCTTCTGGTTAGCTAATGTTTGCCCTGCAGGTAATAGTCACTTTTCCACCCCTTTATATATTAGGTATAGTTGTAAGTAAAAAAAAAAAGGTCAAAGACAAAGCTATTCGGGTTCTTGTGAGTATATACACTTCACTGCCAATGTGGGGGGGCGCCACCTAAAATCTTGCCTAGGGCGCCAGATTGGTTAGGGCCGGGCCTGATGCTGAGTGCCAAGCTGAGGCCGTACGTTTGACACCCCTGCTCTAATGGAAACACCTCCAAGTCGCAAATGTACTCTGTCGAAGCCTTAGAAATATCGCTTTTATTTCGCGGAAAAGCGCAATGGAGACATAGCTACGTGTTGTCGTCACAACTATTGTCGACAGAATTGCTGTCGACAAATAATTGGACTTCTTTCTGCAGGCCGTGGAGCTGATCAAACGTTTGGCCGAAGTCAACGTCTACCAAATCGACAGCTCGACATCTGAGGACACGATCAAGTTGTACCAGCTCCTGCGCTCGGTGCCCTACGAGGGACTGGAAGTCATGTGGAAGCAGCTTGCCGGGGACGAGGAGCACAGGTGGACAATCATTATTCAACTTGTAAAATGACCAGTGATGGGCAGTAACACGCTACATGCAGCTAAGCTACGTAGACTAACTACATTTCCCAATAGCTTGTGGAGAAAATCCCAGACCTGGATGAACGAGAACATCCATACATCCGGAGAAAATCCACGATGATTGGTTGGTGCTTGTGCCATGAGTCACAATGGGCTATGGTTAGGGCGGACTGGCCAATCAGAGGCAAGATAAGGCGAAGCCAGGAAGCAAAATGTTAACAGACGAGGGAGTCGGAGACAGAGGGACGCTTCAAGCTGTTTGTTTTCTACCTGTCAACTGTCAGTTTAGCATCTTTGTTTTCTACCAGTCAACTGCCAGTTTAGCATCTTTGTTTTCTACCAGTCAACTGCCAGTTTAGCATCTTTGTTTTCTACCAGTCAACTGTCAGTTTAGCATCTGTGTTTTCTACCTGCCAACTGTCAGTTTAGCATCTTTGTTTTCTACCTGTCAATTGTCAGTTTAGCATCTTTGTTTTCTACCTGTCAACTGTCAGTTTAGCATCTTTGCTTTCCACCTGTCCACTGTCAGTTTAGCATCTTTGTTTTCTACCTGTCCACTGTCAGTTTAGCATCTTTTTTTTCTACCTGTCCACTGTCAGTTTAGCATCTTTGTTTTCTACCTGTCCACTGTCAGTTTAGCATCTTTGTTTTCTACCTGTCCACTGTCAGTTTAGCATCTTTTGTTTTCTACCTGTCAACTGTCAGTTTACATCTTTGTTTTCTACCTGTCAACTGTCAGTTTAGCAGCTTTGTTTTCTACCTGTCAACTGTCAATTTAGCAGCTTTGTTTTCTACCTGTCAACTGTCAATTTAGCAGCTTTGTTTTCTACCTGTCAACTGTCAGTTTAGCAGCTTTGTTTTCTACCTGTCAACCGTCAGTTTAGCAGCTTTGTTTTCTACCTGTCAATTGTCAGTTTAGCATCTTTGTTTTCTACCTGTCCACTGTCAGTTTAACATCTTTGTTTTCTACCTGTCAACTGTCAGTTTAGCATCTTTGTTTTCTACCTGTCAACTGTCAGTTTAGCATCTTTGTTTTCTACCTGTCAACTGTCGGTTTAGCATCTTTGTTTTCTACCAGTCAACTGTCAGTTTAGCATCTTTGTTTTCTACCTGTCCACTGTCAGTTTAGCATCTTTGTTTTCTACCTGTCAACTGTCAGTTTAGCATCTTTGTTTTCTACCTGTCAACTGTCAGTTTACATCTTTGTTTTCTACCTGTCAACTGTCAGTTTAGCAGCTTTGTTTTCTACCTGTCAACTGTCAGTTTAGCATCTTTGTTTTCTACCTGTCAACTGTCAGTTTAGCATCTTTGTTTTCTACCTGTCAACGGTCAGTTTACATCTTTGTTTTCTACCTTTCAACTGTCAGTTTAGCAGCTTTGTTTTCTACCTGTCAACTGTCAGTTTAGCATCTTTGTTTTCTACCTGTCAACTGTCAGTTTAGCATCTTTGTTTTCTACCTGTCAACTGTCAGTTTAGCATCTTTGTTTTCTACCTGTCAACTGTCAGTTTAGCATCTTTGTTTTCTACCTGTCCACTGTCAGTTTAGCATCTTTGTTTTCTACCTGTCAACTGTCAGTTTAGCATCTTTGTTTTCTACCTGTCAACTGTCAGTTTAGCATCTTTGTTTTCTACCTGTCAACTGTCAGTTTAGCATCTTTGTTTTCTACCTGTCAACTGTCAGTTTAGCATCTTTGTTTTCTACCAGTCAACTGTCAGTTTAGCATCTTTGTTTTCTACCAGTCAACTGTCAGTTTAGCATCTTTGTTTTCTACCTGTCAACTGTCAGTTTAACATCTTTGTTTTCTACCTGTCCACTGTCAGTTTAGCATCTTTGTTTTCTACCTGTCAACTGTCAGTTTAGCATCTTTGTTTTCTACCTGTCAACTGTCAGTTTAGCATCTTTGTTTTCTACCTGTCCACTATCAGTTTAGCATCTTTGTTTTCTACCTGTCAACTGTCAGTTTAGCTTCTTTGGTTTCTACCTGTCAACTGTCAGTTTAGCATCTTTGTTGTCTACCTGTCAACTGTCAGTTTAGCAGCTTTGTTTTCTACCTGTCAACTGTCAGTTTAGCATCTTTGTTTTCTACCTGTCAACTGTCAGTTTACATCTTTGTTTTCTACCTGTCAACTGTCAGTTTAGCATCTTTCTTTTCTACTTGTCCACTGTCAGTTTAGCATCTTTTTTTTCTACCAGTCAACTATCAGTTTAGCATCTTTGTTTTCTACCAGTCAACTGCCAGTTTAGCATCTTTGTTTTCTACCTGACCACTGTCAGTTTAGCATCTTTGTTTTCTACCCGACCACTGTCAGTTTAGCATCTTTGTTTTCTACCTGTCCACTGTCAGTTTAGCATCTTTGTTTTCTACCTGTCAACTGTCAGTTTAGCATCTTTGTTTTCCACCTGTCAACTGTCAGTTTAGCATCTTTGTTTTCTACCTGTCAACTGTCAGTTTAGGCTGCTCGCCGGCTCCTCATCACCACTTCAAGATGGCGGCCCAATTTCTCGCGTCACAGCAGCCAATGCTGCGTCTACTTATAAGATGTCTATGGGCTAATTGTCAGGCCTGCGGTTAATGCGCTTTACAAATCAGACCCACTTCAGCAGATTGAGTAATTATAGATAATCCTCATTCTGATTGAAGATGTTATAATGCGGGGTATGATTGCAGAACAGCGTTTCATAAGACTTCTGACCTCCTCCTCTCAAAGATCGCCTAATTTAATTAGTTGAAGGCTAATCTTGGACAGTGAAGATTAATGGCTGTCCCGGGCTCCTACTAGACGATGGTTCCTGGACACGGTGGTGGAAGTCAGCGATGGCAGAATCCTCAAGTTCCTGCAGACCAGGTTCCAGGCTGGAGACTTGTCGTCTTCCGAAGCCATGCAGACGCTCCTGCTGGCCTTCAACCACCTCCAAGCGCTCCCGGAACTGCTGGATGTGGCCAAGGTGAGCAGGGGACAGGCCTGGTTAAAAAAAAAAGTGCCAGCCGGAGTTTGAGGGGGATTGCTTTTCTTCTCAGACGTTCCTGAGCTCCCCCTTCAGTAAGGCCGACGTGCAAGTGTGGCACACGGCGGCGCTCGCTTACGGCTCGCTGGTGTACAAGCACTGCGCTTACTACACACCTTGTCCCCTGGCCGCTGTTCAGGTAAGGCAGCTCACCTTTCAAACGTTTTTTTTGGCGGTGGGGGGATTGTGGTCAATCATCCACAATCCTTATGTAGGACAAGAACACACGTTGTTCTTTATGCATTCTAACTCGTAAATAAACGCTAGCAAGAGTCAGCTAACAGTGGAATGTAATAGAAGTCGCTTTATTCCGCCTTTAAAGTGCCCCTAAAAATATCCAAAAACCTCCATTAAGGTTTTATATACACAATATAAGTATATATGTAGTATCTAGTAACATTCATAATAACATGTAACATTTACATATTTTTATATACACACTGTAAGTATATGTGTAATGTAGTAACATGCATAATAATGTCATATATACATATTTTCATCATACTGTAAGTATATATGTCATGTAGTAACATTCATAATAACATGTAATATATACATGATTTAAGTATATGTCATGTAGGAACATTCATAATAACATGTAATATATACATGATGTAAGTATATATTTAATGTAGTAACATTCATAATAACATGTAATATTTACATATTTTTATATACACACTAAGTATATGTGTAATGTAGTAAAATTCATAATAACATGTAATATTTACATATTTTCATCATACTGTAAGTATATATGTAATATAGTAACATTCATGATAACATGCACTATTTTTATGTTTTCATCATGCTGTAAGTATATATGTAGTATCTAGTAGCATTCATAATAACATGCCATATTTACATATTTTCATCATACTGTATATATGTTATGTAGTAACATTTATAATAACGTAGTATATACATGATGTAAGTATATATGTCATGTAGTAACATTCATAATATGTAATATATACATGATGTAAGTATATATGTAATGTAGTAACATTCATAATAACATGTAGTATATACATGATGTAAGTATATATGTCATGTAACATTTATAATAACATGTAGTATATACATGATGTAAGTATATACAGTATGTCATGTAGTAACATTCATAATAACATGTAATATATACATGATGCAAGTATATATGTCATGTAGTAACATTCATAATAACATGTAATATATACATGATGTAAGTATATATGTAGTATCTAGTAACATTCATAATAACATGTAATATATACATGATGTAAGTATATATGTAGTATCTAGTAACATTCATAATAACATGTAATATATACATGATGTAAGTATATATGTCATGTAGTAACATTCATAATAACATGTAATATATATATGATATAAGTATATACCGTATTTTTCGGAGTATAAGTTGCATCGGAGTATAAGTCACACCTGCCGAAAATGCATAACAAAGAAGGAAAAAAACATATATAAGTCGCACTGGAGCCCGGCCAAACTATGAAAAAAACTGCGACTTATAGTCCGAAAAATACGGTATGTAATGTAGTAACATTCATAATAACATGTAATATATACATGATGTAAGTATATATGTCATGTAGTAACATTCATAATAACATGTAATATATACATGATGTAAGTATATATGTCATGTAGTAACATTCATAATAACATGTAATATATACATGATGTAAGTATATACTGTATTTTTCGGAGTATAAGTCGCACCTGCCGAAAATGCATAACAAAGAAGGAAAAAACATATATAAGTCGCACTGGAGCCCGGCCAAACTATGAAAAAAACTGCGACTTATAGTCCGAAAAATACGGTATGTAATGTAGTAACATTCATAATAACATGTAATATATACATGATGTAAGTATATATGCCATGTAGTAACATTCATAATAACATGTAATATATACATGATGTAAGTATATATGTCATGTAGTAACATTCATAATAACATGTAATATATACATGATGTAAGTATATATGTCATGTAGTAACATTCATAATAACATGTAATATATACATGATGTAAGTATATATGTAATGTAGTAACATTCATAATAGCATGTAATATATACATGATGTAAGTATATATGTAGTATCTAGTAACATTCATAATAACATGTAATATATACATGATGTAAGTATATATGTCATGTAGTAACATTCATAATAACATGTAATATATATATGATATAAGTATATACCGTATTTTTCGGAGTATAAGTTGCATCGGAGTATAAGTCACACCTGCCGAAAATGCATAACAAAGAAGGAAAAAAACATATATAAGTCGCACTGGAGCCCGGCCAAACTATGAAAAAAACTGCGACTTATAGTCCGAAAAATACGGTATGTAATGTAGTAACATTCATAATAACATGTAATATATACATGATGTAAGTATATATGTCATGTAGTAACATTCATAATAACATGTAATATATACATGATGTAAGTATATATGTCATGTAGTAACATTCATAATAACATGTAATATATACATGATGTAAGTATATACTGTATTTTTCGGAGTATAAGTCGCACCTGCCGAAAATGCATAACAAAGAAGGAAAAAACATATATAAGTCGCACTGGAGCCCGGCCAAACTATGAAAAAAACTGCGACTTATAGTCCGAAAAATACGGTATGTAATGTAGTAACATTCATAATAACATGTAATATATACATGATGTAAGTATATATGCCATGTAGTAACATTCATAATAACATGTAATATATACATGATGTAAGTATATATGTCATGTAGTAACATTCATAATAACATGTAATATATACATGATGTAAGTATATATGTCATGTAGTAACATTCATAATAACATGTAATATATAAATGATGTAAGTATATATGTAATGTAGTAACATTCATAATAGCATGTAATATATACATGATGTAAGTATATATGTAGTATCTAGTAACATTCATAATAACATGTAATATATACATGATGTAAGTATATATGTCATGTAGTAACATTCATAATAACGTAATATATACATGATGTAAGTATATATGTAGTATCTAGTAACATTCATAATAACATGTAATATATACATGATGTAAGTATATATGTCATGTAGTAACATTCATAATAACATGTAATATATACATGATGTAAGTATATATGTCATGTAGTAACATTCATAATAACATGTAATATATACATGATGTAAGTATATATGTCATGTAGTAACATTCATAATAACATGTAATATATACATGATGTAAGTATATATGTCATGTAGTAACATTCATAATAACATGTAACTTATACATGATGTAAGTATATATGTCATGTAGTAACATTCATAATAACATGTAATATATACATGATGTAAGTATATATGTCATGTAGTAACATTCATAATAACATGTAGTATATACATGATGTAAGTATATATGTCATGTAGTAACATTCATAATAACATGTAATATATACATGATGTAAGTATATATGTCATGTAGTAACATTCATAATAACATGTAATATATACATGATGTAAGTATATACTGTATTTTTTGGAGTATAAGTCGCACTGGAGTATAAGTCGCACCTGCCGAAAATGCATAACAAAGAAGGAAAAAAAACATATATAAGTCGCACTGGAGCCCGGCCAAACTATGAAAAAAACTGCGACTTATAGTCCGAAAAATACGGTATGTCATGTAGTAACATTCATAATAACATGTAATATATACATGATGTAAGTATATATGTAGTATCTAGTAACATTCATAATAACATGTAATATATACATGATGTAAGTATATATGTCATGTAGTAACATTCATAATAACATGTAATATATACATGATGTAAGTATATATGTCATGTAGTAACATTCATAATAACATGTGATATATACATGATGTAAGTATATATGTAATGTAGTAACATTCATAATAACATGTAATATATACATGATGTAAGTATATATGTCATGTAGTAACATTCATAATAACATGTAATATATACATATTGTAAGTATATATGTCATGTAGTAACATTCATAATAACATGTAATATATACATGATGTAAGTATATATGTCATGTAGTAACATTCATAATAACATGTAATATATACATGATGTAAGTATATATGTCATGTAGTAACATTCATAATAACATGTAATATATACATGATGTAAGTATATATGTAGTATCTAGTAACATTCATAATAACATGTAATATATACATGATGTAAGTATATATGTCATGTAGTAACATTCATAATAACATGTAATATATACATGATGTAAGTATATATGTCATGTAGTAACATTCATAAGAACATGTAATATATACATGATGTAAGTATATACTGTATTTTTCGGAGTATAAGTCGCACTGGAGTATAAGTCGCACCTGCCGAAAATGCATAACAAAGAAGGAAAAAAAACATATATAAGTCGCACTGGAGCCCGGCCAAACTATGAAAAAAACTGCGACTTATAGTCCGAAAAATACGGTATGTCATGTAGTAACATTCATAATAACATGTAATATATACATGATGTAAGTATATATGTAGTATCTAGTAACATTCATAATAACATGTAATATATACATGATGTAAGTATATATGTCATGTAGTAACATTCATAATAACATGTAATATATACATGATGTAAGTATATATGTCATGTAGTAACATTCATAATAACATGTGATATATACATGATGTAAGTATATATGTAATGTAGTAACATTCATAATAACATGTAATATATACATGATGTAAGTATATATGTCATGTAGTAACATTCATCATAACATGTAATATATACATGATGTAAGTATATATGTCATGTAGTAACATTCATAATAACATGTAATATATACATGATGTAAGTATATATGTCATGGAGTAACTTTCATAATATGTAATATATACATGATGTAAGTATATATGTCATGTAGTAACATTCATAATAACATGTAATATATACATGATGTAAGTATATATGTCATGTAGTAACATTCATAATAACATGTAACTTATACATGATGTAAGTATATATGTCATGTAGTAACATTCATAATAACATGTAATATATACATGATGTAAGTATATATGTCATGTAGTAACATTTATAATAACATGTAATATATACATGATGCAAGTATATATGTCATGTAGTAACATTCATAATAACATGTAATATATACATGATGTAAGTATATATGTCATGTAGTAACATTCATAATAACATGTAACTTATACATGATGTAAGTATATATGTCATGTAGTAACATTCATAATAACATGTAATATATACATGATGTAAGTATATATGTCATGTAGTAACATTTATAATAACATGTAATATATACATGATGCAAGTATATATGTCATGTAGTAACATTCATAATAACATGTAATATATACATGATGTAAGTATATATGTCATGTAGTAACATTCATAATAACATGTAATATATACATGATGTAAGTATATATGTCATGTAGTAACATTCATAATAACATGTAATATATGCATGATGTAAGTATATATGTCATGTAGTAACATTCATAATAACATGTAATATATACATGATGTAGGTATATATGTAATGTAGTAACATTCATAGTAACATGTAATATATACATGATGTAAGTATATATGTCATGTAGTAACATTCATAATAACATGTAATATATACATGATGTAAGTATACATGTCATGTAGTAACATTCATAATAACATGTAATATATACATGATGTAAGTATATATGTCATGTAGTCACATTCATAATAGCATGTAATATATACATGATGTAAGTATATATGTCATGTAGTAACATTCATAATAACATGTAATATATACATGATGTAGGTATATATGTAATGTAGTAACATTCATAGTAACATGTAATATATACATGATGTAAGTATATATGTCATGTAGTAACATTCATAATAACATGTAATATATACATGATGTAAGTATATATGTCATGTAGTAACATTCAAAATAACATGTAATATTTACATATTTTTATATACACACTAAGTATATGTGTAATGTAGTAACATTTATAATAACATGTAATATATACATACTGTAAGTATATATGTAATGTAGTCAAATTCATTATGACATGTAATATTTACATATTTTCATCATACTGTAAGTATATATGTAATATTGTAACATTCATAAAAATATGTACTATTTAAATGTTTTCATCATGCTGTAAGTATGTATGTAGTATCTAGTAGCATTCATGATAACATGTCATACTTACATATTTTCATCATACTGTATGTATGTTATGTAGTAACATTCATAATAACCTAGTATATACATGATGTAAGTATATATGTCATGTAGTAACATTCATAATAACATGTAATATATACATGATGTAAGTATATATGTCATGTAGCAACATTCATAATAACATGTAATATATACATGATGTAAGTATATATGTCATGTAGTAACATTCATAATAACATGTAATATATACATGATGTAAGTATATATGTCATGTAGTAACATTCATAATAACATGTAATGTATACATGATGTAAGTATATACTGTATTTTTCGGAGTATAAGTCGCACCTGCCGTAAATGCATAACAAAGAAGGAAAAATACATATATAAGTCGCACTGGAGCCCGGCCAAACTATGAAAAAAACTGCGACTTATAGTCCGAAAAATACGGTATGTCATGTAGTAACATTCATAATAACATGTAATATATACATGATGTAAGTATATATGTAATGTAGTAACATTCATAATAACATGTAATATATACATGATGTAAGTATATATGTCATGTAGTAACATTCATAATAACATGTAATATATACATGATGTAAGTATATATGTCATGTAGTAACATTCATAATAACATGTAATATATACATGATGTAAGTATATATGTCATGTAGTAACATTCATAATAACATGTAATATATACATGATGTAAGTATATATGTCATGTAGTAACATTCATAATAACATGTAATATATACATGATGTAAGTATATATGTCATGTAGTAACATTCATAATAACATGTAATATATACATGATGTAAGTATATATGTCATGTAGTAACATTCATAATAACATGTAATATATACATGATGTAAGTATATATGTCATGTAGTAACATTCATAATAACATGTAATATATACATGATGTAAGTATATATGTCATGTAGTAACATTCATAATAACATGTAATATATACATGATGTAAGTATATATGTCATGTAGTAACATTCATAATAACATGTAATATATACATGATGTAAGTATATATGTCATGTAGTAACATTCATAATAACATGTAATATATACATGATGTAAGTATATATGTCATGTAGTAACATTCATAATAGCATGTAATATATACATGATGTAAGTATATATGTAGTATCTAGTAACATTCATAATAACATGTAATATATACATGATGTAAGTATATATGTCATGTAGTAACATTCATAATAACATGTAATATATACATGATGTAAGTATATATGTCATGTAGTAACATTCATAATAACATGTAATATATACATGATGTAAGTATATATGTCATGTAGTAACATTCATAATAACATGTAATATATACATGATGTAAGTATATATGTAGTATCTAGTAACATTCATAATAACATGTAATATATACATGATGTAAGTATATATGTCATGTAGTAACATTCATAATAACATGTAATATATACATGATGTAAGTATATATGTCATGTAGTAACATTCATAATAACATGTAATATATATATGATATAAGTATATACCGTATTTTTCGGAGTATAAGTTGCACCGGAGTATAAGTCACACCTGCCGAAAATGCATAACAAAGAAGGAAAAAAACATATATAAGTCGCACTGGAGCCCGGCCAAACTATGAAAAAAACTGCGACTTATAGTCTGAAAAATACGGTATGTAATGTAGTAACATTCATAATAACATGTAATATATACATGATGTAAGTATATATGTCATGTAGTAACATTCATAATAACATGTAATATATACATGATGTAAGTATATATGTCATGTAGTAACATTCATAATAACATGTAATATATACATGATGTAAGTATATATGTCATGTCGTAACATTCATAATAACATGTAATATATACATGATGTAAGTATATATGTCATGTAGTAACATTCATAATAACATGTTATATATATACATGATGTAAGTATATATGTCATGTAGTAACATTCATAATAACATGTAATATATACATGATGTAAGTATATATGTCATGTAGTAACATTCATAATAACATGTAATATATACATGATGTAAGTATATATGTCATGTAGTAACATTCATAATAGCATGTAATATATACATGATGTAAGTATATATGTCATGTAGTAACATTCATAATAGCATGTAATATATACATGATGTAAGTATATAGGTAGTATCTAGTAACATTCATAATAACATGTAATATATACATGATGTAAGTATATATGTCATGTAGTAACATTCATAATAACATGTAATATATACATGATGTATAAAGCGCAGAGTTCAACTATTGCAGTATTTTCTATGGTTGAAAATGTCACTGAGCATTCACAGTTTTGATGTTAAAGGTTTAAAATAACAATTTAGAAACAAACAGTATTTTGCAAAGGTATGTGTTCTCCACATGTGCATGTCATACAGTACTTTCTTTACCTGCCCAAGCTGATGTACCACTGTTTACAAGAACTGACTGGCTGCTTTTTTAACATTTATGCAAAACATGTTATTTCTTAGGCTAGCAGATACTACAATACATACTTGCAATGTTTTGTAGTGTGAAATGTTTGATCAGGTGCAATTAGTCCAACAGAGAACAATGGTAAGTAGGAAAAACACTAACGTTAAAAGTTAAAGTTAAAGTAATGGGTCATGACAGCTGTATGAATATTTAAATGTGTAAAATTGTTGTGGTGACTCTAAAAGATTCCATTCCTGTTCCTAGCCGCTGCTTGACTTGGCCACAGAGAGTTTGACCGCCAAGAATGAGGACGACGTGGTTCTCTCCCTGAAAGCTCTGGGCAACGCGGGTCATCCGGGCAGCATCAAAACCATCATGCGCTTCCTTCCCGGTGTGGCCGCCAACCCGGTGGACGTCTCTCCCCGTGTGCGGTGTGCTGCGGTGCAGTCCATGAGGCTCATTGCTGCACGAGACCCCCACAGTGTAAGAACACCACGGACGCGGCCGAAGACTTGAAAGGATCGAGTACAAAATAGTCGGGATGGGACGGTTCATGGAAAAGATCAGACCGCGTATGTTGTTCAGGTAGTTTGTATTCTCGGTGCAGATGGCACTGAGGACTTTGACGTGTGATACCGATCCATCAGCCCTACTTTTCCTACTCATTTACGTTGCAACACGTAGAATCCAGCGTCGGCGTGCTATGCCAATGGTGCGTTCAAGGTGTACACCATACTTGCCAACCCTCCCCGGATTTTCCGGGAGACTCCCGAAATTCCTCCCGGAACAAATTTTCTCCCGAAATTCAGGCGGTGCTGGAGGCCACGCCCCCTCCAGCTCCATGCGGACCTGAGTGACGTGTTGACAGCCCGTTCACAACATTGCCGTAAACAGCAATGTTGTGACACTTTTAAACAGGACAATACTGCCTAACCAATCTGGCGCCCTAGGCAAGATTTTAGGTGGCGCCCCCCCACATCGGCAGTGAAGTGTATATACTCACAAGAAACCGAATAGCTTTGTCTTTGACCTTTTTTTTTACTTAAAGAAAGCAAATTAACAATCAGAATAGTTAACAAGATAAAAAAAAATATGAATAAATAAATGAATGCAAAAAATAAAAAATGAATATATGAAATACAGTATTTTTTACATACATATTGCTTAATTTACATTAATGATGTGCACTTTAACAACTAGGCTTACAACTATACCTAATATATAAAGGGGTGGAAAAGTGACTATTACCTGCAGGGCAAACAGTAGCTAACCAGAAGGCAATAACAATGTAAACAAAAAACACCTGCTTAAAAGATCTAATACAAGGAATGTAAGGTGGGAGTACTGTAATTACCTAACGTTACATTATTATTTTCCATAACAATTTAGCCCCCTCCACAATATTAACCCGACGTTAAAACAGAACTAGCTATTTATTGATTAGCAATTGCCGAATCATGTAACATTAGCTTAATGCTAAAAAGCCAGGTTACTATCACATTCTGTAACAGACAAATAATTTCATGTAGGCTAACGTTACCTACCTGCTACCTCTGTCTTTTTCTCATTTCTCCTCCTCTTCTTTTGTCTTATTTCTTCCCTGGGCACCTGACAGTTTTGGCCGTTTTGACATCTTGTGTTGATTTTTTGATGTGGTGACGTCCAAAAAGAGTCATGATACGGGGAGGGAGGGGGCGCACCGTGCGGGGGGAGGAGGGGGGGCGTAATGTTGTAACATATAATATTTCTATTAAATAGGCTTTACTTTGCATTTTAATTAACGTGGGATTATTTTTTGTATTTAGAAATAATAGTAACAACTTTTTTTTTTTTTTTTTTTTTTTTTTTTTTCTCCAACATTTGTGGCACTGGCATGGCGCCCCCTGATGGACGGCGCCCTTAGCATTTGCCTATACGGCCTATGCCACGGGCCGGCCCTGGTGTACACCATACTTGCCAACCCTCCCGGATTTTCCGGGAGACTCCCGAAATTCAGCGCCTCTCCCGAAAACCTCCCGGAACAAATTTTCTCCCGAAACTCTCCCGAAATGCAGGCGGTGCTGGAGGCCACGCCCCCTCCAGCTCCATGCGGACCTGAGTGACGTGTTGACAGCCCGTTCACAACATTGCCGTAAACAGCAATGTTGTGACACTTTTAAACAGGACAATACTGCCATCTACTGTACATGCATATGTGATTAAGGCTGCAGCTAACGATTATTTTTCTATCGATTAATCTATAGATTATTTTTTCGATTAATCGGTTAATCTATAGATTATTTTTTCGATTAATCTATAGATTATTTTTCCTTTTACCGATTGTTTTTTTTATTTAAAACGAAGATGAAAAAATAAATGTAGGCCAGTTTTTTCAAAAGGCATGGCTTTTATTTACAAAAAAAAAAAGTATGGCCACTCAGTCAACATTGACAACAACATGACAAAATATTCTGTAACAATGTAAACATTTAAAACTTTTAACATTTAACAAAATTAAAAGTAGCTTATTTGCTTTTTAATGTGCAAATATAAAAGTAAACACCCAGTGCAAATCTTAATATTCTGGAATAGTATAAGCATTTCAAAAGTAAAAGTATTGCTTATTTTGCTTTAAAATTTGCAAAAATAAAGATAAAGATCCAATACAAAAAAGTGCAAAACGGAAATATTCTGTAACAAGTGTAAACATTTCAACAAAAGTAAAAGTATTGCTTATTTGCTAAAATGTGCAAAAATAAAGATAAACATCCAATACAAAAAAGTGCAAAACGAAATATTCTGTAACAACAGTGTAAACATTTCAACAAAAGTAAAAGTATTGCTTATTTTGCTTAATAACACAACAATGATAGTATGATTAAAGTGAAAGTTAATTGTTGGTTTGTACATAGTATATGTAACTGTTAATGTTGTAAAAGGTATTTGCACAACTAGTTAACGTTAGCGTTAAAGAGGAGCGCGTCTTTGTAAACACTGAACAGGCACGCCAAACGCGCCTCTCAGAGCGAAACAGTGTTTTAGTTTATGAATTTACAACACAGATACAAATGACACATTCATGTTTTTGTGTAATGATGACAACGTATACTCACGCGGACGATTGACTAGTTGATGGTGATGGCAAGAACGCTGTCGGGTGTTTTCTTTTCAAATGTTCGTTTATAGCCGTTGTGCATACAACAACATTATTAGCAGAGGTGGGTAGAGTAGCCAGAAATTGTACTCAAGTAAGAGTACTGTTACTTTAGAGATTCATTACTCAAGTAAAAGTAAGGAGTAGTCACCCAAATATTTACTTGAGTAAAAGTAAAAAGTATGTTGTGAAAAAACTACTCAAGTACTGAGTAACTGATGAGTAACATACACACACATATCATATATGTATATATATATATATATATATATATATATATATATATATATATATATGTATATATATATATATATATATATATATATATACACACACACATATATATATATATATATATATATATATATATATATATATATATATATATATATATATATATACACATATATATACATACATTGATATATACAGTATATAATTTATATTTATTTATTTTGACGTTTTTGTTTACATGTTAAAGGTGTTTTAATGAATATACATGCATGTTTAACATATAGATTCCTTTCTTTCATGAAGACAAGAATATAAGTTGGTGTATTACCTGATTCTGATGACTTGCATTGATTGTAATCAGACAGTAGTGATGATAACGTCCTCGTTTTCAAATGGAGGAGAAGAAAAGTTCCTCCTTTCTGTCTAATACCACATGAAAGTGGTTGGTTTTTGGCATCTTATTTGTCCATCTTCCATATTCGTTTTTATACACTTTACAAGAAATAAATAGGCGGCAAACTCCGTAGCTTGCTAGCTTGTTTGCGCTGGCTTTCGCAGACTCTTATTTTGAAAGCGCGGCGCGATGGAGCGGCACCTTTATTGTGAAGACAGGAACTGTGCAGTCAGTCTTTAGGCTTTTGACGGGGTGTACGATTGAAATAAAAAAATAGTCTTTTTTCCTTCACACTTTTGATTGATTGATTGGAACTTTTATTATTAGATTGCACAGTACAGTACATATTCCGTACAATTGACCACTAAATGGTAACACCCCAATACGTTTTTCAACTCAGGTCATGTGACCGCCTGGCTCTGTTTGATTGGTCCAACGTCACCAGTGACTGCATCTGATTGGTGGACCGGAGTGAAACGTCACCAGTAAGGCAGGCACTTTGAAGGTCTGTCTGACAGACCAAAACAAACAAAGTGTGCATTAACAGATCGATAAAAATTAGTAGCGAGTAGCGAGCTGAATGTAGATAAAAGTAGCGTTTCTTCTTAGGCCGTTTATTGAAATACTCCCACACTTTTGACGACTTTTGGCGTGCTTTTTTCCCCCTCGCTCGCACCGCTCGCATCGCCTGCTTTGCGCTCCGCCATGACGGTAGTGTGACGTAAATATGCGACGCGCCGAAGCACAAAAACGGCGTCGACGTATTTACGTAACCGATGACGTCGACTACGTCGACGCGTCGTTTCAGCCCTATATGTGACCCACCCATAATGTGTCACATTTTTGTGTTGATTTATTTATTTTATTTTGTGGTTTGAATTCGTTTTTGGAGCTGTCATTCCACATTTATCAGTATTCACATTGGTCAGTAGGGGGCAGTAGGGCGTTTCTTCCCAATTGAATGCTATCACCTGCAGACCGGAAGTGTCTTGTCATTCTGATGAGCGCGACCAGTCCGTGAACAATTGAAACGTCCTGTGTGCTTTTTCCTCCTGTATAACAGGTTAGTTTTGGTGAATCAACTCACTGAATAATATCCATGTGATCTTTATAAGTTTAAGTACACATTCTGATGGTGGAGCCTAACTCTAAAGTGTTTGTGAGTTGTAGTTTGTATTTGTGAATGAATCCAGTGCACAGCTGCAGTAATCAAAACAAAAAGGCGACGTGAGTGCGCAATGTTTATATAGGAACTTCTGATCCTAATTCAGACTCCCAAATTAGAGCTCCCGTTTTCTTATTGATTTTATAATGTATATTTGTATATTGTGCCATCTCTGGGTTGGGGAGGAGATCTTGCCCCAAGTGGAGGAGTTCAAGTACCTCGGAGTCTTGTTCACGAGTGGGGGAAGAGTGGATCGTGAGATCGACAGGCGGATCGGTGCGGCGTCTTCAGTAATGCGGACGCTGTATCGATCCGTTGTGGTGAAGAAGGAGCTGGGCCGGAAGGCAAAGCTCTCAATTTACCGGTCGATCTACGTTCCCATCCTCACCTATGGTCATGAGCTTTGGGTTATGACCGAAAGGACAAGATCACGGGTACAAGCGGCCGAAATGAGTTTCCTCCGCCGGGTGGCGGGTCTCTCCCTTAGAGATAGGGTGAAAAGCTCTGGCATCCGGGAGGAGCTCAAAGTAAAGCCGCTGCTCCTCCACATGGAGAGGAGCCAGATGAGGTGGTTCGGGCATCTGGTCAGGATGCCACCCGAACGCCTCCCTAGGGAGGTGTTTAGGGCACGTCCGACCGGTAGGAGGCCATGGGGAAGACCCAGGACACGTTGGGAAGACTATGTCTCCCGGCTGGCCTGGGAACGCCTCGGGGTCCCACAGGAAGAGCTGGACGAAGTGGCTGGGGAGAGGGAAGTCTGGGCTTCCCTGCTTAGGCTGCTGCCCCCGCGACCCGACCTCGGATAAGCGGAAGAAGATGGATGGATGGATGTATATTTGTACAATGTGTGTGTTCTGAAATAGTGACAGAGAATAGAACAAGAATGGACAATTCAACCCTTAAGTCAACAATGAGTAGATGAGTGTTATGTGTGTGTATATGTGTAAGTAAATGAACACTGAAATTCAAGTATTTCTTTATATATATATATATATATATATATATATATATATACATATATATATGTAATAAAATATATATATATATATATATATAGCTAGAATTCACTGAAAGTCAAGTATTTCTTATATATATCTTAACCCCGCCCCCAACCACGCCCCCGCCCCAATCCCGACCACGCCCCCCGCCCCCCACCCCCCACCTCCCGAAATCGGAGGTCTCAAGGTTGGCAAGTATGGTGTACACAAATGTCAGAACCCCTCCTATTACAGAGTTAGCTCTTGTAATCAGTTTTTAAGTCTGTTTCTGTCTCTGATCACCACCCCAGCAAACCATGGCTCAGAGCACCGCAGAAGCCACTACGGGGTTATAAAAAGTGCGGCGGAAGGACCTCGGTCTCCTCAAAAAGAAGCGGCTCTTCATTGTCACTGCACAAGTACAACAACGTTTCATTTTCACCACACTCGTTCAAGATTATTGTACAGGGTAACAGAACAAGAACGCTGATGGGTCGCCACATACGGCGCCCTGTAAAAGGTGGATGCTGTGGAGGGTTACACAGCGTTTGAGTTATGAGTCCAGTCCAGTTTATTGTTGAGGTCTTTAAACATGTCCATTATTTCTATGTCTGATCCCTGGGTAGTCTCCAGTGTGGGTGGTGGAGCTCACAGTCTCCAACACCAACACACCTCTATCTGTGGTGGACAAATTCACCTACCTGGCATCCACAGTCTCCAACACCAACACACCTCAGTCTGTGGTGGACAAATTCACCTACCTGGCATCCACAGTCTCCAACACCAACACACCTCTATCTGTGGTGGACAAATTCACCTACCTGGGATCCACAGTCTCCAACACCAACACACCTCTATCTGTGGTGGACAAATTCACCTACCTGGGATCCACAGTCTCCAACACCAACACACCTCTATCTGTGGTGGACAAATTCACCTACCTGGGATCCACAGTCTCCAACACCAACACACCTCTATCTGTGGTGGACAAATTCACCTACCTGGGATCCACAGTCTCCAACACCAACACACCTCTATCTGTGGTGGACAAATTCACCTACCTGGCATCCACAGTCTCCAACACCAACACACCTCTATCTGTGGTGGACAAATTCACCTACCTGGCATCCACAGTCTCCAACACCAACACACCTCTATCTGTGGTGGACAAATTCACCTACCTGGGATCCACAGTCTCCAACACCAACACACCTCTATCTGTGGTGGAAAAATTCACCTACCTGCGATCCACAGTCTCCAACACCAACACACCTCTATCTGTGGTGGACAAATTCACCTACCTGGGATCCACAGTCTCCAACACCAACACACCTCTATCTGTGGTGGACAAAGTCACCTACCTGGGATCCACAGTCTCCAACACCAACACACCTCTATCTGTGGTGGGAAAATTCACCTACATGGGATCCACAGTCTCCAACACCAACACACCTCTGTCTGTGGTGGACAAATTCACCTACCTGGGATCCACAGTCTCCAACACCAACACACCTCTGTCTGTGGTGGGCAAATTCACCTACCTGGGATCCACAGTCTCCAACACCAACACACCTCTATCTGTGGTGGGCAAATTCACCTACCTGGGATCCACAGTCTCCAACACCAACACACCTCTATCTGTGGTGGACAAATTCACCTACCTGGGATCCACAGTCTCCAACACCAACATACCTCTATCTGTGGTGGACAAATTCACCTACCTGGGATCCACAGTCTACAACACCAACACACCTCTATCTGTGGTGGACAAATTCACCTACCTGGGATCCACAGTCTCCAACACCAACACACCTCTATCTGTGGTGGACAAATTCACCTACCTGGGATCCACAGTCTCCAACACCAACACACCTCTATCTGTGGTGGACAAATTCACCTACCTGGGATCCACAGTCTCCAACACCAACACACCTCTATCTGTGGTGGGCAAATTCACCTACCTGGGATCCACAGTCTCCAACACCAACATACCTCTATCTGTGGTGGACAAATTCACCTACCTGGGATCCACAGTCTCCAACACTAACACACCTGTATCTGTGGTGGACAAATTCACCTACCTGGGATCCACAGTCTCCAACACCAACACACCTCTATCTGTGGTGGACGAATTCGCCTACCTGGGATCCACAGTCTCCAACACACCTCTATCTGTGGTGGACAAATTCACCTACCTGGGATCCACAGTCTCCAACACCAACACACCTCTATCTGTGGTGGACAAATTCACCTACCTGGGATCCACAGTCTCTAACACCAACATACCTCTATCTGTGGTGGACAAATTCAACCTACCTTGGATCCACAGTCTCCAACACCAACACACCTCTATCTGTGGTGGACAAATTCACCTACCTGGGATCCACAGTCTCCAACACCAACACACCTCTATCTGTGGTGGGCAAATTCACCTACCTGGGATCCACAGTCTCCAACACCAACACACCTCTGTCTGTGGTGGACAAATTCACCTACCTGGGATCCACAGTCTCCAACACCAACACACCTCTATCTGTGGTGGACAAATTCACCTACCTGGGATCCACAGTCTCCAACACCAACACACCTCTATCTGTGGTGGGCAAATTCACCTACCTGGGATCCACAGTCTCCAACACCAACACACCTCTATCTGTGGTGGACAAATTCACCTACCTGGGATCCACAGTCTCCAACACCAACACACCTCTATCTGTGGTGGACAAATTCACCTACCTGGCATCCACAGTCTCCAACACCAACACACCTCTATCTGTGGTGGACAAATTCACCTACCTGGGATCCACAGTCTCCAACACCAACACACCTCTATCTGTGGTGGACAAATTCACCTACCTGGCATCCACAGTCTCCAACACCAACACACCTCTATCTGTGGTGGACAAATTCACCTACCTGGCATCCACAGTCTCCAACACCAACACACCTCTATCTGTGGTGGACAAATTCACCTACCTGGCATCCACAGTCTCCAACACCAACACACCTCTATCTGTGGTGGACAAATTCACCTACCTGGCATCCACAGTCTCCAACACCAACACACCTCTATCTGTGGTGGACAAATTCACCTACCTGGGATCCACAGTCTCCAACACCAACACACCTCTATCTGTGGTGGACAAATTCACCTACCTGGGATCCACAGTCTCCAACACCAACACACCTCTATCTGTGGTGGACAAATTCACCCACCTGGGATCCACAGTCTCCAACACCAACACACCTCTATCTGTGGTGGGCAAATTCACCTACCTGGGATCCACAGTCTCCAACACCAACACACCTCTATCTGTGGTGGGCAAATTCACCTACCTGGGATCCACAGTCTCCTACACCAACACACCTCTATCTGTGGTGGACAAATTTACCTACCTGTGATCCACAGTCTCCAACACCAATACACCTCTATCTGTGGTGGACAAATTCACCTACCTGGGATCCACAGTCTCCAACACCAATACACCTCTATCTGTGGTGCGCAAATTCACCTACCTGGGATCCACAGTCTCCAACACCAATACACCTCTATCTGTGGTGGACAAATTCACCTACCTGGGATCCACAGTCTCCAACACCAACACACCTCTATCTGTGGTGCGCAAATTCACCTACCTGGGATCCACAGTCTCCAACACCAACATACCTCTATCTGTGGTGGACAAATTCACCTACCTGGGATCCACAGTCTCCAACACCAACACACCTCTATCTGTGGTGGGCAAATTCACCTACCTGGGATCCACAGTCTCCAACACCAACACACCTCTATCTGTGGTGGACAAATTCACCTACCTGGGATCCACAGTCTCCAACACCAACACACCTCTATCTGTGGTGGGCAAATTCACCTACCTGGGATCCACAGTCTCCAACACCAACACACCTCTATCTGTGGTGGACAAATTCACCTACCTGGGATCCACAGTCTCCAACACCAACACACCTCTATCTGTGGTGGACAAATTCACCTACCTGGGATCCACAGTCTCCTACACCAACACACCTCTATCTGTGGTGGACAAATTCACCTACCTGGGATCCGCAGTCTCCAACACCAACACACCTCTATCTGTGGTGGACAAATTCACCTACCTGGGATCCACAGTCTCCAACACCAACACACCTCTATCTGTGGTGGACAAATTCACCTACCTGGGATCCACAGTCTCCAACACCAACACACCTCTATCTGTGGTGGACAAATTCACCTACCTGGGATCCACAGTCTCCAACACCAACACACCTCTATCTGTGGTGGACAAATTCACCTACCTGGGATCCACAGTCTCCAACACCAACACACCTCTATCTGTGGTGGAAAAATTCACCTACCTGGGATCCACAGTCTCCAACACCAACACACCTCTATCTGTGGTGGACAAATTCACCTACCTGGGATCCACAGTCTCCAACACCAACACACCTCTATCTGTGGTGGACAAATTCACCTACCTGGGATCCACAGTCTCCAACACCAACACACCTCTATCCGTGGTGGACAAATTCACCTACCTGGCATCCACAGTCTCCAACACCAACACACCTCTATCTGTGGTGGACAAATTCACCTACCTGGGATCCACAGTCTCCAACACCAACACACCTCTATCTGTGGTGGACAAATTCACCTACCTGGGATCCACAGTCTCCAACACCAACACACCTCTATCTGTGGTGGACAAATTCACCTACCTGGGATCCACAGTCTCCAACACCAACACACCTCTATCTGTGGTGGACAAATTCACCTACCTGGGATCCACAGTCTCCAACACCAACACACCTCTATCTGTGGTGGACAAATTCACCTACCTGGGATCCACAGTCTCCAACACCAACACCTCTATCTGTGGTGGACAAATTCACCTACTTGGGATCCACAGTCTCCAACACCAACACACCTCTATCTGTGGTGGACAAATTCACCTACCTGGGATCCAAAGTCTCCAACACCAACACACCTCTATCTGTGGTGGACAAATTCACCTACCTGGGATCCACAGTCTCCAACACCAACACACCTCTATCTGTGGTGGACAAATTCACCTACCTGGGATCCACAGTCTCCAACACCAACACACCTCTATCTGTGGTGGACAAATTCACCTACCTGGGATCCACAGTCTCCAACACCAACACACCTCTATCTGTGGTGGACAAATTCACCTACCTGGGATCCACAGTCTCCAACACCAACATACCTCTATCTGTGGTGGACAAATTCACCTACCTGGGATCCACAGTCTCCAACACCAACACACCTCTATCTGTGGTGGACAAATTCACCTACCTGGGATCCACAGTCTCCAACACCAACACACCTCTATCTGTGGTGGACAAATTCCACCTACCTGGGATCCACAGTCTCCAACACCAACACACCTCTATCTGTGGTGGACAAATTCACCTACCTGGGATCCACAGTCTCCAACACCAACACACCTCTATCTGTGGTGGACAAATTCACCTACCTGGGATCCACAGTCTCCAACACCAACACACCTCTATCTGTGGTGGACAAATTCACCTACCTGGGATCCACAGTCTCCAACACCAACACACCTCTATCTGTGGTGGACAAATTCACCTACCTGGGATCCACAGTCTCCAACACCAACACATCTCTATCTGTGGTGGGCAAACTCACCTACCTGGGATCCACAGTCTCCAACACCAACACCAACACACCTCTAACTGTGGTGGACAAATTCAACCTACCTGGGATCCACAGTCTCCAACACCAACACACCTCTATCTGTGGTGGACAAATTCACCTACCTGGGATCCACAGTTTCCAACATCAACACACCTCTATCTGTAGTGGACAAATTTACCTACCTGGGATCCACAGTCTCCAACACCAACACACCTCTATCTGTAGTGGACAAATTCACCTACCTGGGATCCACAGTCTCCAACACCAACACACCTCTATCTGTGGTGGACAAATTCACCTACCTGGGATCCACAGTCTCCAACACCAACACACCTCTATCTGTGGTGGACAAATTCACCTACCTGGGATCCACAGTCTCCAACACCAACACACCTCTATCTGTGGTGGACAAATTCACCTACCTGGGATCCACAGTCTCCAACACCAACACACTTCTATCAGTTTTGGACAAATTCACCTACCTGGGATCCACAGTCTCCAACACCAACATACCTCTATCTGTGGTGGACAAATTCACCTACCTGGGATCCACAGTCTCCAACACCAACACACCTCTATCTGTGGTGGACAAATTCACCTACCTGGGATCCACAGTCTCCAACACCAACACACCTCTATCTGTGGTGGACAAATTCACCTACCTGGGATCCACAGTCTCCAACACCAACACACCTCTATCTGTGGTGGACAAATTCACCTACCTGGGATCCACAGTCTCCAACACCAACACACCTCTATCTGTGGTGGACAAATTCACCTACCTGGGATCCACAGTCTCCAACACCAACACACCTCTATCTGTGGTGGACAAATTCACCTACCTGGGATCCACAGTCTCCAACACCAACACACCTCTATCTGTGGTGGACAAATTCACCTACCTGGGATCCAAAGTCTCCAACACCAACACACCTCTGTCTGTGGTGGACAAATTCACCTACCTGGGATCCACAGTCTCCAACACCAACATACCTCTATCTGTGGTGGACAAATTCACCTACCTGGGATCCACAGTCTCCAACACCAACATACCTCTATCTGTGGTGGACAAATTCACCTACCTGGGATCCACAGTCTCCAACACCAACACACCTCTATCTGTGGTGGACAAATTCACCTACCTGGGATCCACAGTCTCCAACACCAACACACCTCTATCTGTGGTGGACAAATTCACCTACCTGGCATCCACAGTCTCCAACACCAACACACCTCTATCTATGGTGGACAAATTCACCTACCTGTGATCCACAGTCTCCAACACCAACACACCTCTATCTGTGGTGGACAAATTCACATTTTTTTGCCACACCCAGACTGACCCCCCATAGGAACCCAGTCTGGCATCATTGTTTTTTACTCACCACCCCTTTAGTGTCCACCTTTTTCTTACCATTTTCGGGGCGCCGTAAGTGGCGACCCACCAGCGTTCCTGTCCTGTTTGTGCTGGAAGTGACATTTCGTTGTACTTGTGCAGTGGCAATAAAGTCCTTCCTTCCGTCCTTGCCCTCTACCTAAAACCCAAAAGTGCCTCGAGGTCACGTGATTGCAAACCCGCAGGACTATTGGGATGTACGATTTTCTGTGACGTTAAAAACAACATCAATGTACACCAAACCAAACAAGAAACGTGTCAGAAATAGGATTCTGATTAGATCCGAACCCTAAAAAATAGGTACCGTATTTTCCGCACCATAAGGCGCCCTGGGTTATAAGCCGCGCCTTCAGTGAACGGCATATTTCAAAACTTTGTCCACCTATAAGACGCCCCGTGTTATAAGCCGCATCTAACTGCGCTAAAGGAATGTCAAAAAAACAGTCAGATAGGTCAGTCAAACTTTAATAATATATTAAAAACCAGCGTGATGTGGGCGCGCATGGAGTCGTATATCAACATGGACGGAGCTGCGTGAAAAAAGCCACCCGGCCTCTTCGCGTAAACTTACCTTAACCACTCGCTCATCTTTTCTTCATCCATCCATCCCTTCGAGTTAGCTTTTATGATGACGCCGGCTGGAAAGGTCTCTTTTGGCAAGGTCTTCCTTTTGAATATCACCATGGGTGGAAGTTTCTGGCCATTAGCATGGCAAGCTAGAACCACAGTGAAGGATGACTTCTCATTCCCTGTGGTGCGAATATTCACCGTACGTGCTCCCGTTGTATCCACAGTGCGGTTCACAGGAATATCAAAAGTCAGTGGAACCTCGTCCATGTTGATAATGTTCTCTGGCCGGATCTTTTTTTCAGCTATCTTGTTTTTACAATATGCACGGAAAGTAGCCAGCTTTTCTTGAAAGTCTTTAGGCAGTTGCTGTGAAATAGTAGTCCGTGTGCGGATGGAGAGATTGCGTCTTTTCATGAACCGGAAACCTGTCGCTTAGTAGGAGCCATTTTGTGGTCTTTACAGATGTAAACACACAAAGGAAATGAAACGTAATATTCGCGCGCTTCTTCTTCTTCTACGCGGGCGGGTGGTTGCTTACAGTAGAAGAAGAAGCGCTTCCTGTTCTATGGGGGCGGGTGCTTACCTTGGCGGTTGCTTGCGTAGAAGAAGAAGCACTTCCTCTTCTACCGGGAAAAAAGATGGCGGCTGTTTACCGTAGTTGCGAGACCGAAACTTTATGAAAATGAATCTTAATATTAATCCATATATAAAGCGCACCGGGTTATAAGCCGCACTGTCAGCTTTTGAGAAAATTGGTGGTTTTTAGGTGCGCCTTATAGTGCGGAAAATACGGTAAATGACAGAAGCGTTCATCCGAAAGAACTGAACAATAATCTTCGACTGTTTCAGATCCAAGACATCACCATGAGCCTTTTCCTGCAAAAGGACCTTCCTGCTGAGATACGCATGTTGGCCTTCATGATTTTATTGGACACCAAGCCCCCCATGGCTCTGGTGTCCACTGTGACGGCACATCTGCAGGAGGAAAACGACCTCCACGTTGTCAGTTTTGTGTTTTCCTACTTGAGAAGTGTGGCCAGATCCAGAACTCCCGACAACCTTTTCCTGTGGGTAGAAACGATTCGAACGGTATCGTTTCGTGACACATGAACAGTCCCTGTAAGTTTGGTTGTTGTGTCCAAAGGTCAACTGCCTGCAACATAGCCGTGAAAATCCTGGCCCCGAAATTCGGTCGCCTCAGTTACCACTTCAGCAAGGCCATGCGCATCGACTGGTTCAACGGTTTGTTTGCATCCCACAAGATCGTTGGTGGTTTCCTTCATCTGTAGCTGACTGTAGCTTGGCTCCTTCCTCCACGTAGACGATTTCCTCTTCGGCTCAGCTGCAGAAGGCTTCATGCTCAAAAACGCCAAAGAAATCGTCCCCAGTGAAGTCATGATGAAAGGGAAAATGTATTTCATCGGTAGAATTGTGCAGCTTCTGGAGGTACGGTGTGTTTTCATGCGTCTGAATACCAACTCCAGTCAACGTTTCTCCGGGCAGAATTATCCTCATTTTGTTTTCTTTCATCAAGTTGGGTTTCCGTGCTGACGGACTCAAGGAAATCATCGGCTCCAGCATCCCCGGGTTCAAAGGAGATCTGAGTTTGAATGACTTTTGGGCTATCTATCAGCAGGTCTGTACAACATCTTGACATTTAGCCTAAATTCACCATGAGTTGTGTTGTTGGTGGCATTTGTATTGGCTTGTTTCAGCTTCAGAACTGGGAACGTGCAGCCGGCAACAAAACTCTCCTTCAGCTTTATTCTCGTGCTTCTGGACAAGAGTGGTTCTACGCTGACATCAACAAAGAGTTTGTTCGCAATCTTATCAACGTGAGTTCATAAAGCACCGAACAGCTCCAATTGTAGGGTTCCCAAATTGTCGCTTCAAATTCTGTGGCCTCACTACAATGTGATTTAAAAACATTAATAATGTCCTGTATTTTCCGGTCCATAGAGCGCACCCACGAAAAATAGTTTTCCGCTTATTAGCCGCACCGGACTATAAGTTGCAGATCTATACGTTGTGAAATTAGTTGTTTACACAGAAATATTTTATAAATGTTTATTTACATACCTTAATTGTTTCCAAACGGTGTCTGTATCAGGCAGTAAAATGGCTGATCAAACAAAACAGAAGTCATGGTCATGGACCCGCTAGCTGCGCAATCTAGCTCTCCAATCAGCTAAACAGACTCAATAACTCCACGCTGATATTTTGGTGAATTTACTGAGGAATTTGTGAAAGTGAAACAATACAAAAAAGAAGCACTACCCGTAAATGGAAGAACACCTGCAGTAAGCGAACACGTCCATACGCAAACAATAAAACACTTTATAGGTGTCATGACTTGGTCCGGGGTGTGTGCTTTTCCAGGATGCAAGAGGAAAGTTGGCTCGTGCGAGACGGGAATGAAGGTACATGATTTATTATTATCAAAAAAAGGAATAAATGAAAGCGCGCACAGTGGCGGAGAATAAACTATGAAACCAAAAGACTATAGCAAAAAAGTACAAACAAAAAACATGCACAATGGCGGAGAACAAACTATGAAACCAAAAAGACTATAAATATGGAACAAAAACTTACTTGGCTTGGACAAAAATAGTTGCTTGAGGAATTGACATGGAAAGAAGTATCAGGCATGAACAGAGCATAAATGTGTTGAGGTCGTCAGGACGAACAACAGAAAATGAATGAACTTAAATACTATGGACATGATTAGTGAAAGCAGGTGCGTGACTCAAAACGTGAAACAGGTGCGTGACGTGACAGGTGAAAACTAATGGTTGCTATGGTGACAAACAAGAGTGCACAATGAGTCCAAAACCCAAAACGAACATGACCAAAACAAAAACATGATCTCACAGACATGACAATAGGTATATTTGCTTGTTTTTTTAGCTACTATTTTTATTATGGATGTTATCGAAGAATAATTCATAAATTAACCGCACCGTCTTTAAAAAGGTTGGAAAAAAGTAGCAGTTTATAGTCCGGAATTTTCACTACGTATATAAGCCGCACCCAATAATAAAATATAAAAAAAGGTTTCCATATATTAGCCGCACTGGACTATAAGTCGCAGATATATACGTTGTGAAATTAGTTGTTTACACAGAAATATTTTATAAATGTTTATTTACATACCTTAGTTGTTTCCAAACGGGGTCTGTAACAGGCAGTAAAACGACTGATCAAACAAAACAGAAGTCATGGTCATGGACCAGCTAGCTGTGCAAGCTAGCTCTCCAATCAGCTAAACAGACTCAATAACTCCACGCTGACGTTTTGCTGAATTTACTGAGGAATTTGTGAAAGTGAAACAATACAAAAAAGAAGCACTACCCGTAAATGGAAGAACACCTGCAGTAAGCGAACACGTCCATACGCAAACAATAAAACACTTTATAGGTGTCATGACTTGGTCCGGGGTGTGTGCTTTTCCAGGATGCAACGGAAAGTTGGCTCGTGCGAGACGGGAATGAAGGTACATGATTTATTATTATCAAAAAAAGGAATAAATGAAAGCGCGCACAGTGACGGAGAACAAACTATGAAACCAAAAAGACTATAAATATGGAACAAAAACTTACTTGGCTTGGACAAAAATAGTTGCTTGAGGAATTGACATGGAAAGAAGTATCAGGCATGAACAGAGCTTAAATGTGTTGAGGTCGTCAGGACGAACAACAGAAAATGAATGAACTTAAATACTATGGACATGATTAGTGAAAGCAGGTGCGTGACTCAAAACGTGAAACAGGTGCGTGACGTGACAGGTGAAAACTAATGGTTGCTATGGTGACAAACAAGAGTGCACAATGAGTCCAAAACCCAAAACGAACATGACCAAAACAAAAACATGATCACACAGACATGACAATAGGTATATTTGCTTGTTTTTTTAGCTGCTATTTTATTATGGATGTTATCGGAGAATAATTCATAAATTAACCGGACCGTATTTAAAAAGGTTGGAAAAAAGTAGCAGTTTATAGTCCGGAATTTTCACTACGTATATAAGCCGCACCCAATAATAAAATATAAAAAAAGGTTTCCATATATTAGCCGCACTGGACTATAAGTCGCAGATATATACGTTGTGAAATTAGTTATTTACACAGAAATATTTTATAAATGTTTATTTACATACCTTAATTGTTTCCCAACGGTGTCTGTAACAGGCAGTAAAACGGCTGATCAAACAAAACAGAAGTCATGGTCATGGACCCGCTAGCTGCGCAAGCTAGCTCTCCAATCAGCTAAACAGACTCAATAACTCCACGCTGACGTTTTGGTGAATTTACTGAGGAATTTGTGAAACTGAAACAATACAAAAAAGAAGCACTACCCGTAAATGGAAGAACACCTGCAGTAAGCGAACACGTCCATACGCAAACAATAAAACACTTTATAGGTGTATTTGCATGTTTTTTTAGCTACTATTTTTATTACGGATGTTATCGGAGAATAATTCATAAATTAACCGCACCGTCTTTAAAAAGGTTGGAAAAAAAGTAGCAGTTTATAGTCCGGAATTTTCACTACGTATATAAGCCGCACCCAATAATAAAATATAAAAAAAGGTTTCCATATATTAGCTGAATTGGACTATAAGTCGCAGATATATACGTTGTGAAATTAGTTATTTACACAGAAATATTTTATAAATGTTTATTTACATACCTTAGTTGTTTCCAAACGGTGTCTGTACCAGGCAGTAAAACGGCTGATCAAACAAAACAGAAGTCATGGTCATGGACCCGCTAGCTGCGCAAGCTAGCTCTCCAATCAGCTAAACAGACTCAATAACTCCACGCTGACGTTTTGGTGAATTTACTGAGGAATTTGTGAAAGTGAAACAATACAAAAAAGAAGCACTTCCCGTAAATGGAAGAACACCTGCAGTAAGCGAACACGTCCATACGCAAACAATAAAACACTTTATAGGTATATTTGCTTGTTTTTTTAGCTACTATTTTTATTATGGATGTTATCTGAGAATATTTCATAAATTAACCGCACCGTCTTTAAAAAGGTTGGAAAAAAGTAGCAGTTTATAGTCCGGAATTTTCACTACGTATATAAGCCGCACCCAATAATAAAATATAAAAAAAGGTTTCCATATGTTAGCCGCACTGGACTATAAGTCGCAGATATATACGTTGTGAAATTAGTTATTTACACAGAAATATTTTATAAATGTTTATTTACATACCTTAATTGTTTCCAAATGGTGTCTGTAACAGGCAGTAAAACGGTTGATAAAACAAAACAGAAGTCATGGTCATGGACCCGCTAGCTGCGCAAGCTAGCTCTCCAATCAGCTAATAACTCCACGGTGAAGTTTTGGTGAATTTGCTGAGGAATTTGTGAAACTGAAACAATACAAAAAAGAAGCACTACCCGTAAATGGAAGAACACCTGCAGTAAGCGAACACGTCCATACGCAAACAATAAAACACTTTATAGGTGTATTTGCTTGTTTTTTTAGCTACTATTTTTATTATGGATGTTATCGGATAATAATTCATAAATTAACCGCACCGTCTTTAAAAAGGTTGGAAAAAAGTAGCAGTTTATAGTCCGGAATTTTTGCCGCACCCAATAATAAAATATATAAAAAGGTTTCCATATATTAGCCGCACTGGACTATAAGTCGCAGATATATACGTTGTGAAATTAGTTATTTACACAGAAATATTTTATAAATGTTTATTTACATACCTTAATTGTTTCCAAACGGTGTCTGTAACAGGCAGTAAAACGGCTGATCAAACAAAACAGAAGTCATGGTCATGGACCCGCTAGCTGCGCAAGCTAGCTCTCCAATCAGCTAAACAGACTCAATAACTCCACGCTGACGTTTTGGTGAATTTACTGAGGAATTTGTGAAAACTGAAACAATACAAAAAAGAAGCACTACCCGTAAATGGAAGAACACCTGCAGTAAGCGAACACGTCCATACGCAAACAATAAAACACTTTATAGGTGTATTTGCTTGTTTTTTTAGCTACTATTTTTATTATGGATGTTATCGGAGAATAATTCATAAATTAACCGCACCGTCTTTAAAAAGGTTGGAAAAAAGTAGCAGTTTATAGTCCGGAATTTTCACTACGTATATAAGCCGCACCCAATAGTAAAATATAAAAAAAGGTTTCCATATATTAGCCGCAGTGGACTATAAGTCGCAGATATATACGTTGTGAAATTAGTTATTTACACAGAAATATTTTATAAATGTTTATTTACATACCTTAATTGTTTCCAAACGGTGTCTGTAACAGGCAGTAAAACGGTTCATCAAACAAAACAGAAGTCATGGTCATGGACCAGCTAGCTGTGCAAGCTAGCTCTCCAATCAGCTAAACAGACTCAATAACTCCACGCTGACGTTTTGGTGAATTTACTGAGGAATTTGTGAAAGTGAAACAATACAAAAAAGAAGCACTTCCCGTAAATGGAAGAACACCTGCAGTAAGCGAACACGTCCATACGCAAACAATAAAACACTTTATAGGTGTCATGACTTGGTCCGGGGTGTGTGCTTTTCCAGGATGCAACGGAAAGTTGGCTCTTGCGAGACGGGAATGAAGGTACATGATTTATTATTATCAAAAAAAGGAATAAATGAAAGCGCGCACAGTGGCGGAGAATAAACTATGAAACCAAAAGACTATAGCAAAAAAGTACAAACAAAAAACACGCACAATGGCGGAGAACAAACTATGAAACCAAAAAGACTATAAATATGGAACAAAAACTTACTTGGCTTGGACAAAAATAGTTGCTTGAGGAATTGACATGGAAAGAAGTATCAGGCATGAACAGAGCATAAATGTGTTGAGGTCGTCAGGACGAACAACAGAAAATGAATGAACTTAAATACTATGGACATGATTAGTGAAAGCAGGTGCGTGACTCAAAACGTGAAACAGGTGCGTGACGTGACAGGTGAAAACTAATGGTTGCTATGGTGACAAACAAGAGTGCACAATGAGTCCAAAACCCAAAACGAACATGACCAAAACAAAAACATGATCACACAGACATGACAATAGGTATATTTGCTTGTTTTTTTAGCTGCTATTTTTATTATGGATGTTATCGGAGAATAATTCATAAATTAACCGCACCGTCTTTAAAAAGGTTGGAAAAAAGTAGCAGTTTATAGTCCGGAATTTTCACTACGTATATAAGCCGCACCCAATAATAAAATATAAAAAAAGGTTTCCATATATTAGCCGCACTGGACTATAAGTCGCAGATATATACGTTGTGAAATGAGTTATTTACACAGAAATATTTTATAAATGTTTATTTACATACCTTAGTTGTTTCCAAACGGTGTCTGTAACAGGCAGTAAAACGGCTGATCAAACAAAACAGAAGTCGAGGTCATGAACCCGCTAGCTGCGCAAGCTAGCTCTCCAATCAGCTAAACGGACTCAATAACTCCACGCTGACGTTTTGGTGAATTTACTGAGGAATTTGTGAATCTGAAACAATACAAAAAAGAAGCACTACCCGTAAATGGAAGAACACCTGCAGTAAGCGAACACGTCCATACGCAAACAATAAAACACTTTATAGGTGTCATGACTTGGTCCGGGGTGTGTGCTTTTCCAGGATGCAACGGAAAGTTGGCTCGTGCGAGACGGGAATGAAGGTACATGATTTATTATTATCAAAAAAAGGAATAAATGAAAGCGCGCACAGTGGCGGAGAATAAACTATGAAACCAAAAGACTATAGCAAAAAAGTACAAACAAAAAACACGCACAATGGCGGAGAACAAACTATGAAACCAAATAGACTATAAATATGGAACAAAAACTTACTTGGCTTGGACAAAAATAGTTGCTTGAGGAATTGACATGGAAAGAAGTATCAGGCATGAACAGAGCATAAATGTGTTGAGGTCGTCAGGACGAACAACAGAAAATGAATGAACTTAAATACTATGGACATGATTAGTGAAAGCAGGTGCGTGACTCAAAACGTAAAACAGGTGCGTGACGTGACAGGTGAAAACTAATGGTTGCTATAGTGACAAACAAGAGTGCACAATGAGTCCAAAACCCAAAACGAACATGAACAAAACAAAAACATGATCACACAGACATGACAATAGGTATATTTGCTTGTTTTTTTAGCTACTATTTTTATTATGGATGTTATCGGAGAATAATTCATAAATTAACCGCACCGTCTTTAAAAAGGTTGGAAAAAAGTAGCAGTTTATAGTCCGGAATTTTCACTACGTATATAAGCCGCACCCAATAATAAAATATAAAAAAAGGTTTCTATATATTAGCTGCACTGGACTATAAGTCGCAGATATATACGTTGTGAAATGAGTTATTTACACAGAAATATTTTATAAATGTTTATTTACATACCTTAATTGTTTCCAAATGGTGTCTGTAACAGGCAGTAAAACGGCTGATCAAACAAAACAGAAGTCATGGTCATGGACCCGCTAGCTGTGCAAGCTAGCTCTCCAATCAGCTAAACAGACTCAATAACTCCACGCTGACGTTTTGGTGAATTTACTGAGGAATTTGTGAAAGTGAAACAATACAAAAATAATGTAAGTTAATTATACTAACACAGACACTTGTAGACGTGTTAGCATATTAGCTAACGACCAGCTTGATTACATTACGATAGCACGCTTTAGTAAGTAAGAATTGTTTCAGTTGTATTGTAAAACTTACAAACGTTGCTTGGAGTGATGAATGAAGAATCCATATGAGTAGAAACGCTATGGACGGCTATAAAACTGAACGGCACTTCTCCTTCCGGTTCAAAGCTTTTAAACAGCAGGAAGCATTTGTTGGCAATGGCCCAGCTGCATCTGCAGTGTGTGAACTCGTCCAAAAGATGGCGCCGTAGGACCAACAATATGGCCGCAGGGTTCAAAATGTTGGAAAAAGTAGCGGTTTATAGTCCGGAATTTCCGGTGTATAAATGTTATTTCATAGGGCTTTAATAATGTAAAAAATATATATTTAGTAAGTTATAAACAGTTTTTTTTAATCTTCTGACCAGAGGTGGGTAGAGTAGCCAGAAATTGTACTCAAGTAAGAGTACTGTTACTTTAGAGATTTATTACTCAAGTAAAAGTAAGGAGTAGTCACCCAAATATTTACTTGAGTAAAAGTAAAAAGTATGTTGTGAAAAAACTACTCAAGTACTGAGTAACTGATGAGTAACATACACACTCATATCATATATATATATATATATATATATATATATATATATATATATATATATATATATATATATATATATATATATAGCTGAATTTGACCAAGCAACCCCCCCGTACCAAAAAGCCCTTGATGAAAGCGGATACAATTTCACCCTCACCTATGAACCCACGCCAGGAAACCAGCCAAAAAAGAACAGAAAACGAAACGACATCATCTGGTACAACCCCCCATACAGCAAAAACGTCTCAACGAACATTGGACACAAATTCCTCAATCTGATTGACAAACACTTTCCCAAAGACAACAACCTAAGAAAAGTATTCAACAAGAACAACATTAAATTGAGCTACAGCTGCATGAACAATATACGACAAATCATCTCAAACCACAACAAAACAATTGCAAATGAGCCGTCGACCCCCAGTCAGAGCGACTCCAAAACCAACAAAGCATGTAACTGTCGAAAGAAACCTGATTGCCCCCTCAACGGGGGGTGCTTACAAACATCAGTTGTCTACCAATCTAAGGTAATACGCAAGGACATTAACACATCCGACACATATGTAGGATTAACCGAGGGTGAATTCAAAACCAGATGGAACAATCACAAGGCCTCTTTCAGGAACAAAAACCTGCGAAATACCACAGAACTCAGCAAACACATTTGGGACCTCAAAGACAATAATGTTGAATATTCAATAACATGGCAAATTCTTGCATCCAGCACACCTTACAATAGTGGTAATAAAAGATGCAACCTATGCTTGAAAGAGAAACTGTTTATTATCTACCGTCCAGACCTGTCATCCCTCAACAAGCGCAGCGAAATTGTAACAACATGCCGCCATAGACGGAAACACCTCCTAGGTAACACATGAACCAATCACCACGCCCCTACGCCAGCCTGTACCCACCCACTCTGTGCCCTATATAAACCATGGTATGCGAATGCTCCCATTAAAATCTCCTGACGATTGAGGGTACCCCCCCTCATGAAACAGGCCTGTAGAGATGAAATAGTCTTGTGATTTTTTTTCCCCACACATACATATATATATATATATATATATATATATATATATATATATATATATATATACACATACATACATATACATTGATATATACAGTATATAATTTATATGTATTTATTTTGCTGTTTTTGTTTACATGTTAAAGGTGTTTTAATGAATATACATGCATGTTTAACATATAGATTCCTTTCTTTCATGAAGACTAGAATATAAGTTGGTGTATTACCTGATTCTGATGACTTGCGTTGATTGTAATCAGACAGTAGTGATGATAACGTCCACGTTTTCAAATGGAGGAGAAGAAACGTTCCTCCTTTCTGTCTAATACCACATGAAAGTGGTGGGTTTTTGGCATCTTATTTGTCCACCTTCCATATTCGTTTTTATACACTTTACAAGAAATATATTGGCGTCAAAACTCCGTAGCTTGCTAGCTTGTTTGCGCTGGCTTTCGGAGACTCTTGTTTTGAAAGCGCAGGCGCAATGGAGCGGCACTTTTATTGTGAAGACAGGAACTGTGCAGTCAGTCTTTAGGCTTTTGACGGGATGTACGGTTGAAATAAAAAAGTGTCTTTTTTCCTTCACACTTTTGATTGATTGATTGGAACTTTTATTAGTAGATTGCACAGTACAGTACATATTCCGTACAATTGACCACTAAATGGTAACACCCCGATAAGTTTTTCAACTTGTTTAAGTCAGGTCATGTGACCGCCTGGCTCTGTTTGATTGGTCCAACGTCACCAGTGACTGCATCTGATTGGTGGAACGAAGTGGAACGTCACCAGTAAGGCAGGCACTTTGAAGGTCTGTCTGACAGACCAAAACAAACAAAGCGTGCATTAACAGATCGATAAAAATTAGTAGCGAGTAGCGAGCTGAATGTAGATAAAAGTAGCGGAGTAAAAG
>NC_084561.2:45701323-45708823 GCF_033978685.3 Nerophis lumbriciformis | reverse complement strand
TTTACAGTGTGTATAGAAAATGAAAGCATAGTAAAAAAAATAATCTAAAAATATAATAATTTAAAAAAAATTTTAAAGTGAAATTTCCTCCCGTTCCTCGCGCCCCACCTGTCCTGTCTCTATTCCCCACCAGTGGGGCGCCCCCCACACTTTGAGAAACGCTGGCTTAAGGGGTTATTCGGCTTAGTGTAGACATATTCTTAGAGTGGTCCACCACATTCCGATGTAATGGCTGCATTTACAAAAGAAAGGTGGCTAATTGTTAGTTGTTGAGTGGTACATTTTTAACTTTTAACAGCCTTTTGGCTGCCTGGTAGGAATTGTAGGGGGAGTTCTGGGCGTGTTGACTGATTTCAGGTGGTTCCACCATACAAGTCACTCAGATTGTCAAAGTGGATGAGTTGTAAAAGACAGAATTGGTGTGGAATAAAGTTTTCAGAATGAGTCCAAACCCAACAATGTTTGTCCCGCTCTTCTCCCCACAAACAGCTCCAATGTTTACGCCGTCTCTCGGAACAGCGAAGAGCCAACTTTGTCCAAAATGACTCCCATGATTCCCACCGCCGCCGAGGGTGCGCCGGTTGTCCAGCCGGAAACCGCAGCGGTATGACAAGCTCCCCCCTGGGGGAAAGGAGTGTCAGTAAAGTGTCATGTTTGTGTGCTGCAGCCGCCCAACACCTGGCATCCCAGGAGCAAAGCGTGCGCCCAGAGTAACATCTACGGGGCGGCACTCTGCGTGGAGTCGGAGATGAGGAGAGTGTACTACCACCAGGAGTACCCCTTGTACTATTTCCTGGGCTACACCAATGTGGCGCTGAAAGCAGTCCCAGGTGAGAAGACGCACGACTTAACCACAGAACACCTTATAGAGTGCTAAAAGAAAAAACATGGTTTTTATTCCAATTATAAATAGATTCATCATTTTATATATATATATATATGTATATATATATATATATATATATATATATATATATATATATATATATATATATATATATATATATATATATATATATATATATGTGTATGTATATGTGTATATATATATATATATATATATATATATATATATGTATGTATATATATATATATATATATATATATATATATATATATATATATATATATATATATATATATATGTGTATATATAATGTATATATATTCATGCATACACATTCATATATAATTATATTTTCTATTTGAAAAGGAAAAAAATATATACATATATATATATTGATATTTGTGCATATATAGAGAGATGTATACATATATAATTACATTTTTTTATTTGAAAAAATATATACACATATATACATACACACATGTATTATTATTTTTTATTTGAAAAATAAATAAATAAATATATAAGTATATATATACATGTATACAGAGAGATATATACTTATATTTACACATACAGTGTATACATATATAATTATTATTTTGCATTTGAAAAAGAAAAAATACATACACATATGTACATATATGTACACAAATAAACATACACATTTATACATATATTATTTTTATTTGAAAAAGAAATATATATATATATATATATATATATATATGCATGTGTATATATACTATATATATATATATATATATATATATATATATATATACAGTACATATATATAGAAAGTGATGTATACCTATATTTACATATGTAATTATTATTCTTCATTTTAAAAAGAAAAAAAAATATACATATATGTACACATGTAAACATACACATTTGTACATATATTATTATTATTTTTATTTATTTATATATATATATATATATATATATATATATATATATATATATACATACACACATACATACATACATATACATATACATATATATATATGTATATATATATATACATATATAATTATTATTCTTAATTTGAAAAATAAAAAAAATATATACATATATGTACGCATATAAACATACACATATATACATATATATTATTATTTTTTGTTTGAAAAAAAAATACATATGTATGTATATATATATATATATATATATATATATATATATATATATATATATATATATATATATACACAGTATAGAGAGAGTGATATATACATATATTTACACATCTATACATATATAATTATTATTTTTCATTTGAAAACGAAAAACATATGTATACATATATACATATACATATATGTACACATATAAACATAAAATTATATACATGTACTGTATTATAATTTTTTTATTGGAGTATATATATATATATATATATATATATATATATATATATATATATATATATATATATATATGTGTATATATATATATATATATATACATATGTGTATATATATTTACACACATACATATATAATTATTTTTTTTCATTTGAAAAATAAAACTTATATACATATATGTAGACATATAAACATACACTTATATACATATATTATTATTTTTTATTTGAAAAAGCTGAGAAATACTGAATAGCTGAGATTGGGAGGAAGTTGGTGTTGATTTATTTTCTTTGATGAGACTAATAAACATTTGTTGGTCTTTGGAAATAAACATTTTAAAACACGTCTTTCAGGTCAACACTGCTCGTAAAAGTCTTTTGCAGGCAGTTTTTAAAAGGTTTTATTGTAGTTTAGATAGCAACTAATATATGCCCAGAATGGTGTTGCATGGACAATGGATTCTGAATCCAATCCTGAACGGAGTCGTGAGATGGCCGAGTCTTCTTCTCTCCTTCCACTTTGTTTCCTTGTCACAGTCAAGACTGCCAAAGTTGTGGACAAGATCCACTTAGAATTCAACGCTGGGAAGAGCAGACACCCGGCCAGCACCCAACAACTCCTTGGAACTCTGAGGAGGCTCCCCAAGGTCTGGAATGATCCTCAAAACCCTATTTATTTACTCTAAGATCCTGGAAACGTGTCCTGACACCGGCTTGTGTTTACAGGACGCTGACACGCATCTTCAACCTTCCTCTGAGTCCTCATCCAGCGAATTGGAATCGGGGCGTTACGACACGGTAATGGAACCTGAACTCACCTGAAACCTCCTCTGAGGACTCTGCAGTCTGTGCTCCTGTCCTTGTGTCAGACTTACCAATGAAAGTAGTCCACAAACGTCCACTGCAGAGGACTTGAGAGCTGGATACCCTTTAGTGATGGGTACCAGAGTCACTGCGGACATAGGTTACCCACCCAGTACTGCTGGATACCAATTAAAACCGCATTGTTGCACGTCACCTTGCATCCGGTTGCAAACGCGCCACCGGCCTAAACACTTGGCGGGCAAACAATCAGCTGCAGTTTTCTGTAATGTTATTTGCCATGCCAACAAAACAAGGAGAAGGCACTCAATATTAAGGCTCCACTTTGTAAAATGCGCTAGCTCGACGCTAATGTACATTGGAAATGCCATATACGTGCTACTGATTAGCATTAGCGATTTTACATGGCGACCTCCAAATGTAAAATTAAACTAAGTTATTTTATTATTATTACTATTATTACTACTATTATTATTATTACTAAATTAACGTGACAATCAAACAGTGCCAACACTATGTAGGACTCAATAAAAGACGTCACTGGCACATTAACATTATATATATATATATATATATATACATATATATATATATATATTGTATTTTTTTGTTGCGCTATATGGACAATGAGAATATTCCTGTATTTTACAATTAATTGATATTATAATTATTACTGTGTGTGTGTATGTATATATATATATATATATATATATATATATATATATATATATATATATATATATATATATGTATGTGTGGGAAAAAAATCACAAGACTATTTCATCTCTACAGGCCTGTTTCATGAGGGGTTCCCTCAATCATCAGGAGATTTTAATGGAAGCATTCACATACCATGGTTTATATAAGGCACAGAGTGGGTGGGTACAGGCTGGCGTAGGGGCGTGGTGATTGGCTCATGTGTTACCTAGGAGGTGTTTCCGTCTGTGGCGGCATGCTGATACAATTTCGCTGCGCTTGTTGAGGGATGACAGGTCTGGACGGTAAATAATAAACAGTTTCTCTTTCAAGCATAGGTTGCATCTTTTATTACCACTATTGTAAGGTGTGTTGGATGCAAGAATTTGCCATGTTATTGAATATTCAACATTATTGTCTTTGAGGTCCCAAATGTGTTTGCTGAGTTCTGTGGTATTCCGTAGGTTTTGGTTCCTGAAAGAAGCCTTGTGATTGTTCCATCTGGTTTTGAATTCTCCCTCGGTTAATCCTACATATGTGTCGGATGTGTTAATGTCCTTGCGTGTTACCTTAGATTGGTAGACAACTGATGTTTGTAAGCACCCCCCGTTGAGAGGGCAATCAGGTTTCTTTCGGCAGTTACAGCCTTTGTTGGTTTTGGAGTCGCTCTGTCCGGGGGCCGACGGCTCATTTGCAATTGTTTTGTTGTGGTTTGAGATAATTTGTCGTATATTGTTCATACAGCTGTAGCTCAATTTAATGTTGTTCTTGTTGAATACTTTTCTTAGGGTGTTGTCTTTGGGAAAGTGTTTGTCAATCAGATTGAGGAATTTGTGTCCAATGTTAGTTGAGACGTTTTTGCTGTATGGGGGGTTGTACCAGATGATGTCGTTTCGTTTTCTGTTCTTTTTTGGCTGGTTTCCTGGCGTGGGTTCATAGGTGAGGGTGAAATTGTATCCGCTTTCATCAAGGGCTTTTTGGTACGGGGGGGTTGCTTGGTCAAATTCAGCTTTGCTAGATGACAGCATCGATAGCCTTTTATTAATTCCGGTAGGTATTCTTTTCGTGGTGGTGGGTGGGTGGTTGCTGTCATGGTGCACGTATTGGAGTGTTGTGTTGGGTTTCGTGAATGGTTGGTAGCTGTTATTTCTCAGGTTGAAAGTGACGTCAAGGAAGTTGACGGTTTGCTTGTTGGCTTCAATCGTGATCCGTAGGCCGTTCTCTTTGAAAATTTGGCATATGCGCTTCTTGGTATTCTCGCTGCTCCTTGGCGAGGCGCGACACACTGCCAGTCCGTCATCACGGTAAATACCAAGGTTCAGATTGAGGCTAGCGAGCTGGGAGAGGAGGAAACTCCCAACGAGTTCACACGTTTCTGCTCCGTCAAAACAGTGCTCAACAAATGTCAATTTGGAGCGGAGTATATGTCTTAATAAGGTTATCCAAAAAATAGTGCTCGATACCGTAGTAGAGCGCAATATATGTATGTGTGGGAAAAAAATCACAAGACTATTTCATCTCTACAGGCCTGTTTCATATATATATACTGTATATAAATGTATATAAATCTATATTTGCAAATTTGAAAGGAACCCTTCCCTGGTTACCTTTGTTGTGTCTTTGCTGCCGATGCATCCTTCTCTGCTTGGACGTTGTCATCATCATCATCATCATCATCCATGTTATGGATACAATTCAGAACAAAATGACAAGCAGGCTCCTCTCTCGTCTTTTTTGGCTCGGCAGATGTTAAACGCAACACCGGAAGCCGTGTTCAGCATCCGAGCGCTCGCCATGAACAGGAACCTGAAGCCCGAAGGTTACGACACGGCCGTGTACTACACACCTGAGGCCAGAGTCCAGAACACACAGCTGATTGTGTCCCAGGTTGGAGAGAACACCAACTGGAAGATGTGCATGGACACAGTCTTGGAGAACCACGCTGCCGCCAAGGTATATATACATATACATACATATATATATATACACATATACAGGTAAAAGCCAGTAAATTAGAATATTTTGAAAAACTTGATTTATTTCAGTAATTGCATTCAAAAGGTGTAACTTGTACATTATATTTATTCATTGCACACAGACTGATGCATTCAAATGTTTATTTCATTTAATTTTGATGATTTGAAGTGGCAACAAATGAAAATCCAAAATTCCGTGTGTCACAAAATTAGAATATTGTGTAAGGGTTACATTTTGAAGACACCTGGTGCCACAAACTAATCAGCTGATTAACTCAAAACACCTGCAAAGGGCTTTAAATGGTCTCTCAGTCCAGTTCTGAAGCTTACACAAACGTGGGGAAGACTTCAGATTTGACAGCTGTCCAAAAGGCAACCATCGACACATTGCACAAGGAGGGGAAAGACACAAAAGGTTATTGCTGAAGAGGCTGGCTGTTCTCAGAGCTCTGTGTCCAAACACATTAATGGAGAGGCAAAGGGAAGGGAAAACTGTGGTCAGAAAAAGTGTACAAGCGATAGGGATCACCCGCGCCCTGGTCAAGATTGTGAAAAAAAACCCATTCAAAAATGTGGGGGAGATTCAGAAGGAGTGGACAGCTGCTGGAGTCAGTGCTTCAAGATCCACCACCAAGAGACGCTTGAAAGACATGGGTTTCAACTGCCGCATACCTCGTGTCAAGCCACTGTTGACCAAGAAACAGCGCGCAAAGCGTCTCACCTGGGCTAAGGGAAAAAAGAGCTGGACTGCTGCTGAGTGGTCCAAAGTCATGTTTTCTGACGAAAGCAAATTTTGCATTTCCTTTGGAAATCGAGGTCCCAGAGTCTGGAGGAAGACAGGAGAGGCACAGGATCCACGTTGCCTGAAGTCTAGTGTAAAGTTTCCACCATCAGTGATGGTTTGGGGTGCCATGTCATCTGCTGGTGTCGGTCCACTCTGTTTCCTGAGATCCAGGGTCAACGCAGCCGTCTACCAGCAAGTTTTAGAGCACTTCATGCTTCCTGCTGCTGACCTGCTCTATGGAGATGGAGATTTCAAGTTCCAACAGGACTTGGCGCCTGCACACAGCGCAAAATCTACCCGTGCCTGGTTTACGGACCATGGTATTTCTGTTCTAAATTGGCCCGCCAACTCCCCTGACCTTAGCCCCATAGAAAATCTGTGGGGTATTGTGAAAAGGAAGATGCAGAATGCCAGACCCAAAAACGCAGAAGAGTTGAAGGCCACTATCAGAGCAACCTGGGCTCTCATAACACCTGAGCAGTGCCAGAAACTCATCGACTCCATGCCACGCCGCATTAACGCAGTAATTGAGGCAAAAGGAGCTCCAACCAAGTATTGAGTATTGTACATGCTCATATTTTTCATTTTCATACTTTTCAGTTGGCCAACATTTCTAAAAATCCCTTTTTTGTATTAGCCTTAAGTAATATTCTAATTTTGTGACACACGGAATTTTGGATTTTCATTTGTTGCCACTTCAAATCATCAAAATTAAATGAAATAAACATTTGAATGCATCAGTCTGTGTGCAATGAATAAATATAATGTACAAGTTACACCTTTTGAATGCAATTACTGAAATAAATCAAGTTTTTCAAAATATTCTAATTTACTGGCTTTTACCTGTATATACAGTCGCTTCCCCTTTGGTCCGGATGACACGATGTCAAATATCTCCAAAAACAATTTGAAATGTGGACTCGTCAGACCACAGAACACTTTTCCACTTTGCATGAGTCCATCTTAGATGATCTCGGGCCCAGAGAAGCCGGCGGCGTTT
>NC_084561.2:45596323-45696323 GCF_033978685.3 Nerophis lumbriciformis | reverse complement strand
CCAGAGGTGTGCTCGGACCGCCTGGCATCCCTTAGAGAGAGGTGCACTCACACAAGTCCTGCCCTTGTCTTCTAGTACACCGTCTACCGCCAAGCCATCTCCGTGACGCTGCCAGCAACCAGTCTTCTGGCAGTCCAGCACAACACCACCTGGGACTACGCTGGAGACCAGTAAAAACCATGTGAGCCCACAAGACCACATACGGCGGGACCTCGCTTTCAGTATTCATTCCGTTTTTGCCAAAAATATTTGCCTACCGTCTCTGTAATCAAACAAAGTGGTCTCAACTTAGAAAGTCAATTTAAGGCCAAAAAAAAACGTTTTGACTCACCCCCCAACACATTTCTTCAATTAACAAAAACATTTGCAAGTGTAATTAAAAAAATTATTTGCAAAGTAAAAAAAAAAAAAATTTAAAATAAAAAACATTTCCTAAAAAGGGAAAAAAAACAATTAGCAAGTAAAAGAACAATTTTAACAATAAACATTTTTTTTTCAATTGATAAAATGATTTGCGAGTAAAAAAAACATTTTCTTCAATTAAAGTAAACAATTTGCAAGGGAAAAACTATTTTCTTTAATTTAAAAAAAAAGATTCACAATTATATCATGTTTGCTTTTATTAAGAATAAATTCGTAACTAAAAAAAATTATCGTATTAAAATAATGATTTGCAAGTAAAAAAAAATGTTTTTAAATATTTTCAACAAATAAAAAACATTTTCTAAAAGAAAAGAAAAACAATTAGCAAGTAAAAAAAACAATTTTATCAAATTAACATAACTATAAAAGATTTTTTTTTCAATTGACAAAATGATTTGCAAGTAAAAAAATAAATTGTCTTCTGTCTTCAATTAAAGAAAACAATTTGCAAGTGTAAAACAATTTTATTTAATTAAAAAAATTATTCGCAATTATAAAATATGTTTTCTTTAATTAAGAATAAATTCGTGAGTAAAAAAGAAAGAAAGTATTCTATTAAAAATAATGATTTGCAAGTAAAAAAAAAAACTATTAAAAAACATTTTCAACAAATAAAAAACATTTTCTAAAAGGAAAGATAAACAATTTGCAAGTAAAAGAACGATTTTATCCAATCAACATAACTCTAAAAATATATTTTTTCAATTGGGAAAAATTATTTGCAAGTAAAAAAAAAAACATTTTCTTTAATTAAAGAAAAGAATTTGCATGTGAAAAACAATTTTATTCAATGGACATAACGATTCGAAAGTATAAATAAAATCTATTTTATTCTATTAAAATAATGATTTGCAATGAAAAAAAAAAAAAAAATACAATTAAAAAACATTTGTAAATAAAAAACATTTTCTAAAAGGAAAAAACTATTTGCAAGTAAATTAGCAATTTTATCCAATTAACACAACTATAAAAAATATTTTTCAATTGACAAAATAATTTGCAAGTAAAAAAAACAACATTTTCTTCAATTAAAGAAAACAATTTGCAAGTGAAAAACAATTGTATTTAATTCAAAAAAAGATTTGCGAATATATATATATATATATATAATATAATATAATTTTTATTTAATTAAGAATAGATTCAGAAGTAAAAAAATGTTTCTTCAATTAAAAATAAACAATTTGCAAGTAAATAAACACCTTGGTCAAAAATATTTGCCTACAGTCTCTGTAATCAAACAAAGTGATCTCAACTTAGAAAGTCAATTTACGGCCAAAACAAACGTTTTTACTCACCCCCCCAACACATTTCTTCAATTAACAAAAACATTTGCAAGTATAAAACAATTTTATTCAATGAACATAATGATTTGCAAGTATAAAAATACATCTATTTCATTCTATTAAAAAAATTATTTGCAAAGTAAAAAAAAAAAAAAATAAAAATAAAAAACATTTCCTAAAAAGGGAAAAAAAACAATTAGCAAGTAAAAGAACAATTTTAACAATAAACATTTTTTTTTCAATTGATAAAATGATTTGCGAGTAAAACAAACATTTTTTTCAATTAAAGGAAACAATTTACAAGTGAAAAACTATTTTCTTTAATTTAAAAAAAATTATTCACAATTATATCATGTTTGCTTTTATTAAGAATAAATTCGTAACTAAAAAAAAATTGACGTATTACAATAATGATTTGCAAGTAAAAAACAAATAAATTAAACATTTTCAACAAATAAAAAACATTTTCTAAAAGAAAAGAAAACCAATTAGCAAGTAAAAAAACAATTTTATCAAATTAACATATCTATAAAATATTTTTTTTTCAATTGACAAAATGATTTGCAAATAAAAAAATACATTTTATTCAATTAAAGAAAACAATTTGCAAGTGAAAAACAATTTTATTTAATTTAAAAAATGATTCGCAATTATAAAATATGTTTTCTTTAATTAAGAATAAATTCGTGAGTAAAAAAAGAAGAAAGTATTCTATTAAAATCTTCATTTAACAAAAACATTTGCAAGTATAAAACAATTTTATTCAATGAACATAACGTTTCGCAAGTATAAAAAAAAAAGATTTCATTCTATTAAAAAAATGATTTGCAAAGTAAAAAAAAATAAAAAATTACAATAAAAAACATTTCCTAAAAAGGGAAAAAAAAGAACAATTTTAACAATAAACTTTTTTTTTCAATTGATAAAATGATTTTTGAGTAAAAGAAACATTTTCTTCAATTAAAGGAAACAATTTGCAAGTGAAAAACTATTTTCTTTAATTTAAAAAAAATGATTCACAATTATATCAGATGTTTGCTTTTATTAAGAATAGATTCGTAACTAAAAAAATAAATATCGTATTAAAATAATGATTTGCAAGTTAAAAAAAAAAACAATTAAAAAAACATTTTCAACAAATAAAAACATTTTCTAAAAGGAAAGAAAACCAATTAGCAAGTAAAAAACAATTTTATCAAATTAACATATCTATAAAATATATTTTTTTCAATTGACAAAATGATTTGCAAATAAAAAAATACATTTTCTTCAATTAAAGAAAACAATTTGCAAGTGAAAAACAATTTTATTTAATTTAAAAAATGATTCGCAATTATAAAATATGTTTTCTTTAATTAAGAATAAATTCGTGAGTAAAAAAAAGAAGAAAGTATTCTATTAAAATCTTCATTTAACAAAAACATTTGCAAGTATAAAACAATTTTATTCAATGAACATAACGTTTCGCAAGTATAAAAAAAAAAAAGATTTCATTCTATTAAAAAAATGATTTGCAAAGTAAAAAAAAATAAAAAATTAAAATAAAAAACATTTCCTAAAAAGGGAAAAAAAAGAACAATTTTAACAATAAACTTTTTTTTTCAATTGATAAAATGATTTGCGAGTAAAACAAACATTTTTTTCAATTAAAGGAAACAATTTACAAGTGAAAAACTATTTTCTTTAATTTAAAAAAAAAGATTCACAATTATATCATGTTTGCTTTTATTAAGAATAAATTCGTAACTAAAAAAATAAATATCGTATTAAAATAATGATTTGCAAGTTAAAAAAAAAAAACAATTAAAAAAACATTTTCAACAAATAAAAACATTTTCTAAAAGAAAAGAAAAACAATTAGCAAGTAAAAAAACAATTTTATCAAATTAACATATCTATAAAATATATTTTTTTCAATTGACAAAATGATTTGCAAGTAAAAAATACATTTTCTTCAATTAAAGAAAACAATTTGCAAGTGAAAAACAGTTTTATTTAATTAAAAAAATACTTTGCAATTATAAAATGTGTTTTTTTTAATTAAGAATAAATTTGTGAGTAAAAAAGAAAGAAAGTATTCTATTAAAATAATGATTTGCAAGTAAAAAAAATAAATTTAAAAACATTTTCAACAAATAAAAAACATTTTCTAAAAGGAAAGAAAAACAATTTGCAAGTAAAAGAACGATTTTATCCAATCAACATAACTCTAAAAATATTTTTTTTCAATTGGAAAAAATGATTTGCAAGTAAAAAAACATTTTCTTTAATTAAAGAAAACAATTTGCATGTGAAAAACAATTTTATTCAATGAACATAACGATTCGCAAGTATAAATGAAATCTATTTTATTCTATTAAAATAATGATTTGCAATGAAAAAAAAAAATATATACAATTAAAAAACATTTGTAAATAAAAAACATTTTCTAAAAGGAAAAAACTATTTGCAAGTAAAATAGCAATTTTATCCAATTAACACAACTATAACAAAATATTTTTTCAATTGACAAAATGATTTGCAAGTAAAAAAAAAACCATTTTCTTCAATTAAAGAAAACAATTTGCAAGTGAAAGAACAATTTGAACAATAAACATTTTTTTTTCAATTGATAAAAGGATTTGCGAGTAAAACAAACATTTTTTTCAATTAAAGGAAACAATTTACAAGTGAAAAACTATTTTCTTTAATTTAAAAAAAATGATTCACAATTATATCATGTTTGCTTTTATTAAGAATAAATTCGTAACTAAAAAAAAATTATCGTATTAAAATAATGATTTGCAAGTAAAAAACAAATAAATTAAACATTTTCAACAAATAAAAAACATTTTCTAAAAGAAAAGAAAAACAATTAGCAAGTAATAAAAACAATTTTATCAAATTAACATAACTATAAAATATATTTTTTTCAATTGACAAAATGATTTGCAAGTAAAAAATACATTTTCTTCAATTAAAGAAAACAATTTGCAAGTGAAAAACAATTTTATTTAATTAAAAAAAGTATTCGCAATTATAAAATATGTTTTCTTTAATTAAGAATAAATTTGTGAGTAAAAAAATAATAAAGTATTCTATTAAAATAATGATTTGCAAGTAAAAAAAAAACAATTAAAAAACATTTTCAACAAATAAAAAACATTTTCTAAAAGGAAAGATAAACAATTTGCAAGTAAAAGAACGATTTTATCCAATCAACATAACTCTAAAAATGTTTTTTTTCAATTGGAAAAAATGATTTGCAGGTAAAGAAAACAACATTATCTTTAATTAAAGAAAACAATTTGCATGTGAAAAACAATTTTATTTAATTAAAAAAATTATTTGCAATTATAAAATATGTTTTCTTTAATTAAGAATACATTTGTGAGTAAAAAAAAGAAGAAAGTATTCTATTAAGATAATGATTTGCAAGTAAAAAAATAAATAATTTTAAAACATTTTCAACAAGTAAAAAACATTTTCTAAAAGGAAAGAAAAACAATTTGCAAGTAAAAGAACGATTTTATCCAATCAACATAACTATAAAAATATTTTTTTTCAATTGAAAAAAATTATTTGCAAGTAAAAAAAACATTTTCTTTAATTAAAGAAAAAATTTGCATGTGAAAAACAGTTTTATTCAATGAACATAACGATTCGCAAGTATAAATAAAATCTATTTTATTCTATTAAAAATGATTTGCAATGAAAAAATATATATATATTCAATTAAAAAACATTTGCAAATAAAAAACATTTTCTAAAAGGAAAAAACTATTTGCAAGTAAATTAGCAATTTTATCCAATTAACACAACTATAACAAAATATTTTTTTCAATTGACAAAACGATTTGCAAGTAAAAAAAAAACATTTTCTTCAATTAAAGAAAACAATTTGCAAGTGAAAAACAATTTTATTTAATTAAAAAAAATACTTCGCAATTATAAAATGTGTTTTTTTTAATTAAGAATAAATTCGTGAGTAAAAAAAAAATAATGTATTCTATTAAAATAATGATTTGCAAGTAAAAAAAAAACAATTAAAAAACATTTTCAACAAATAAAAAACATTTTCTAAAAGGAAAGATAAACAATTTGCAAGTAAAAGAACGATTTTATCCAATCAACATAACTCTAAAAATATTTTTTTTCAATTGGAAAAAATTATTTGCAAGTAAAAAAAAAACATTTTCTTTAATTAAAGAAAACTATTTACATGTGAAAAACAATTTTATTCAATGGACATAACGATTCGCAAGTATAAATAAAATCTATTTTATTCTATTAAAATAATGATTTGCAATGAAAAAAAATATATATATTCAATTAAAAAACATTTGCAAATAAAAAACATTTTCTAAAAGGAAAAAACTATTTGCAAGTAAATTAGCAATTTTATCCAATTAACACAACTATAACAAAATATTTTTTTCAATTGACAAAACGATTTGCAAGTAAAAAAAAAAACATTTTCTTCAATTAAAGAAAACAATTTGCAAGTGAAAAACATTTTCATTTTATTAAAAAAATACTTCGCAATTATAAAATGTGTTTTTTTTAATTAAGAATAAATTCGTGAGTAAAAAAAAATAAATGTATTCTATTAAAATAATGATTTGCAAGTAAAAAAAAAACAATTAAAAAACATTTTCAACAAATAAAAAACATTTTCTAAAAGGAAAGATAAACAATTTGCAAGTAAAATAACGATTTTATCCAATCAACATAACTCTAAAAATGTTTTTTTTCAATTGGAAAAAATGATTTGCAGGTAAAAAAACAAACATTTTCTTTAATTAAAGAAAACAATTTGTATGTGAAAAACAATTTTATTCAATGGACATAACGATTCGCAAGTATAAATAAAATATATTTTATTCTATTAAAATAATGATTTGCAATGAAAAAATATATATATATTCAATTAAAAAACATTTGCAAATGAAAAACATTTTCTAAAAGGAAAAAACTATTTGCAAGTAAAATAGCAATTTTATCCAATTAACACAACTATAACAAAATATTTTTTCAATTGACAAAATGATTTGCAAGAAAAAAAACATTTTCTTCAATTAAAGAAAACAATTTGCAAGTGAAAAACAATTTTATTTAATTGAAAAAAATGATTTGCAAATATAAAATAAGTTTTCTTTAATTAAGAATAGATTCAGAAGTTAAAAAATCTTTCTTCAATTAAAAATAAACAATTTGCAAGTAAATAAACACCTTGGTCAAAAATATTTGCCTACAGTCTCTGTAATCAAACAAAGTGGTCTCAACTTAGAAAGTCAATTTACGGCCAAAACAAACGTTTTTACTCACCCCCCAACACATTTCTTCAATTAATAAAAACATTTGCAAGTATAAAACAATTTTATTCAATGAACATAATGATTTGAAAGTATAAAAATAAATATATTTTATTCTGTTAAAAAATTATTTGCAGGTAAAAAAAAGTTCAATATTCAATAAAAACATTTGCAAATAAAAAACTTCATCAGTTAAAAAAACGATTCAGAGGGAAGTAAACAATTTCCTTCAGTATAAAAGTGATTCACAGGTAAAAAAAAAAGAAGCAATTGTCTTTATTTAAAAAAACAAAACTTTAAAAATGAAAAAAAGTATTTCCTTTAATTAAAAATAAGATTCACAAGTAAAAACAATTAACAAGTAAAATAAAATATATATTCAATCAAGAACGATTCACAAGTAAACAAAAATTTATTATATTCAAGTAAAAATTATTCAGAAGTTTTCAAATTAAAAATCGATTTGTAAGGAAAAAAAACCATTTTCTGCAAGTAAAAAAAATCTCATTCATTCAATTAAAAAAAACAATTTAAGTAAAAAAAACATTTTATTCAGGTAAAAAATATGTCCAAATGTGCTTAAAAATATTTGCAAGTAAAGCATTATTTCAATCAATTAAAAAACAACAACAATTTGTAAGTAAGTAAAAAAAAATATTTTATTAAATTAAAAAAAACGATTTGCAAGTAAAAACAAAAATCATATTTTTGCAAGTAAAAAGAAATTATTTTATTCAATTCAAAAATCGATTTTTAAGTAAAAAAAAATACACATTTTCTGAAAGTAAAAAAAACATTTGCAAGTAAAATTCTATTTTATTCAATTAAAAATATATATTTGTAGGTTAAAAAAACATTTTCTTCAAGTAAAAACTAATTATTGTCAATAGTTCAATGCAGAGATCTATGATGTGACTTCTTAATTAAATATATACAAAAACACAATAGAATCAACATTGCAGTGAACTGAAACCAAAATGAAAACTATTTTATTTTGTGTTGTTGCTTCATGAACAAATATTGACATTTCCATGAAATGTTTTTATTTGGACTTTCCTTGCAGAGAAAGACGACAAGAATGTTCCAGAAGACACAACAAACGTTATTAAAGATGTATCAATAATCCTCCTGATTTATTGATTCATGATTTTTTTCAACATCTCTGGAGAAAATCCTCCTGATGCTCGTCAGGAGAATAGAAAAGAAAAGAAAAGAAAAGAAACGTGTTTCCTTTCTTCCCTCAAGACAAACACACGCGTTCAAAAGTGAGGCAATAAAAAGTAGAAAAAGCAAACGTGTGAGCCTTCCTGCATGAAGACATGACAACAATCTTTGACTGGGAGATAAACTCACATGCTGAGAAGATGTTGCCAAAGTCTGGATGACCTTGGATGTTTGCTGGTGTCACATCAAGTCCATGTCACCTTGTTCCCAGCATGCACCTTGTTTACCACACCGCCACTTAAGTCAGCCAGGGAGCGTTGACATGTTAGAACCATCTCAGGTGTGAGAACCTCAGGGAGTGGTCTCCTGCTGACATGTTAGAACCATATGAAGCATCTCAGGTGTGAGAGCCTCAGAGAGTGGTCTCCTGCTGGCATGTTAGAACCATCTCAGGTCTGAGAACCTCAGGGAGTGGTCTCCTGCTGACATGTTAGAACGATATGATGCATCTCAGGTGTGAGAACCTCAGGGAGTGGTCTCCTGCTGACATGTTAGAACCATATGAAGCCTCTTAGATGTGAGAACCTCAGGGAGTGGTCTCCTGCTGGCATGTTAGAACCATATGAAGCATCTCAGGTGTGAGAACCTCAGGGAGTGGTCTCCTGGTGACATGTTCGAATGTCTCAGGTCTGAGAACTTCAGGGAGTGGTCTCCTGCTGACACGATAGATCCATAAGAACCATCTCAGGTCTGAGAACCTCAGGGAGTGGTCTCCTGCTGACATGTTAGAACCATCTCAGGTCTGAGAACCTCAGGGAGTGGTCTCCTGCTGACATGTTAGAACCATCTCAGGTCTGAGAACCTCAGGGAGTGGTCTCCTGCTGACATGTTAGAACCATATGAAGCATCTCAGGTGTGAGAACCTCAGGGAGTGGTCTCCTGCTGACATGTTAGAACCATCTCAGGTGTGAGAACTTCAGGGAGTGGTCTCCTGCTGACATGTTAGAACCATATGAAGCATCTCAGGGAGTGGTCTCCTGGTGACATGTTCGAACCGTCTCAGGTGTGAGAACTTCAGGGAGTGGTCTCCTGCTGACATGTTAGAACCATCTCAGGTGTGAGAACCTCAGGGAGTGGTCTCCTGCTGACATGTTAGAACCATCTCAGGTGTGAGAACCTCAGGGAGTGGTCTCCTGCTGACATGTTTGAACCATCTCAGGTGTGAGAACCTCAGGGAGTGGTCTCCTGCTGGCATGTTAGAACCATATGAAGCGTCTCAGGTGTGAGAACCTCAGGGAGTGGTCTCCTGCTGACATGTTAGAACCATCTCTGGTGTGAGAACCTCAGAGCGTGGTCTCCTGCTGACATGTTAGAACCATCTCAGGTGTGAGAACCTCAGGGAGTGGTCTCCTGCTGACATGTTAGAACCATCTCTGGTGTGAGAACCTCAGAGCGTGGTCTCCTGCTGACATGTTAGAACCATCTCAGGTGTGAGAACCTCAGGGAGTGGTCTCCTCCTGACATGTTAGAACCATCTCAGGTGTGAGAACCTCAGGGAGTGGTTTCCTGCTGGCATGTTAGAACCATCTCAGGTGTGAGAACCTCAGGGAGTGGTCTCCTGCTGACATGTTAGAACCATCTCAGGTGTGAGAACCTCAGGGAGTGGTCTCCTGGTGACATGTTCGAACCGTCTCAGGTCTGAGAACTTCAGGGAGTGGTCTCCTGCTGACATGTTATAACCATCTCAGGTGTGAGAACCTCAGGGAGTGGTCTCCTGCTGACATGTTAGAACCATATGAAGCATCTCAGGTGTGAGAACCTCAGGGAGTGGTCTCCTGGTGACATGTTCGAACCGTCTCAGGTCTGAGAACTTCAGGGAGTGGTCTCCTGCTGACATGTTCGAACCATCTCAGGTGTGAGAACCTCAGGGAGTGGTCTCCTGCTGACATGTTTGAACCATCTCAGGTGTGAGAACCTCAGGGAGTGGTCTCCTGCTGGCATGTTAGAACCATATGAAGCGTCTCAGGTGTGAGAACCTCAGGGAGTGGTCTCCTGCTGACATGTTAGAACCATCTCTGGTGTGAGAACCTCAGAGCGTGGTCTCCTGCTGACATGTTAGAACCATCTCAGGTGTGAGAACCTCAGGGAGTGGTCTCCTGCTGACATGTTAGAACCATCTCTGGTGTGAGAACCTCAGAGCGTGGTCTCCTGCTGACATGTTAGAACCATCTCAGGTGTGAGAACCTCAGGGAGTGGTCTCCTCCTGACATGTTAGAACCATCTCAGGTGTGAGAACCTCAGGGAGTGGTTTCCTGCTGGCATGTTAGAACCATCTCAGGTGTGAGAACCTCAGGGAGTGGTCTCCTGCTGACATGTTAGAACCATCTCAGGTGTGAGAACCTCAGGGAGTGGTCTCCTGGTGACATGTTCGAACCGTCTCAGGTCTGAGAACTTCAGGGAGTGGTCTCCTGCTGACATGTTATAACCATCTCAGGTGTGAGAACCTCAGGGAGTGGTCTCCTGCTGACATGTTAGAACCATATGAAGCATCTCAGGTGTGAGAACCTCAGGGAGTGGTCTCCTGGTGACATGTTCGAACCGTCTCAGGTCTGAGAACTTCAGGGAGTGGTCTCCTGCTGACATGTTCGAACCATCTCAGGTGTGAGAACCTCAGGGAGTGGTCTCCTGCTGACATGTTTGAACCATCTCAGGTGTGAGAACCTCAGGGAGTGGTCTCCTGCTGGCATGTTAGAACCATATGAAGCGTCTCAGGTGTGAGAACCTCAGGGAGTGGTCTCCTGCTGACATGTTAGAACCATCTCTGGTGTGAGAACCTCAGAGCGTGGTCTCCTGCTGACATGTTAGAACCATCTCAGGTGTGAGAACCTCAGGGAGTGGTCTCCTCCTGACATGTTAGAACCATCTCAGGTGTGAGAACCTCAGGGAGTGGTTTCCTGCTGGCATGTTAGAACCATCTCAGGTGTGAGAACTTCAGGGAGTGGTCTCCTGCTGACATGTTAGAACCATCTCAGGTGTGAGAACCTCAGGGAGTGGTCTCCTCCTGACATGTTAGAACCATCTCAGGTGTGAGAACCTCAGGGAGTGGTTTCCTGCTGGCATGTTAGAACCATCTCAGGTGTGAGAACCTCAGGGAGTGGTTTCCTGCTGGCATGTTAGAACCATCTCAGGTGTGAGAACCTCAGGGAGTGGTCTCCTCCTGACATGTTAGAACCATCTCAGGTGTGAGAACCTCAGGGAGTGGTTTCCTGCTGGCATGTTAGAACCATCTCAGGTGTGAGAACCTCAGGGAGTGGTCTCCTGCTGACATGTTAGAACCATCTCAGGTGTGAGAACCTCAGGGAGTGGTCTCCTGGTGACATGTTCGAACCGTCTCAGGTCTGAGAACTTCAGGGAGTGGTCTCCTGCTGACATGTTAGAACCATCTCAGGTGTGAGAACCTCAGGGAGTGGTCTCCTGCTGACATGTTAGAACCATATGAAGCATCTCAGGTGTGAGAACCTCAGGGAGTGGTCTCCTGGTGACATGTTCGAACCGTCTCAGGTCTGAGAACTTCAGGGAGTGGTCTCCTGCTGACATGTTCGAACCATCTCAGGTGTGAGAACCTCAGGGAGTGGTCTCCTGCTGACATGTTTGAACCATCTCAGGTGTGAGAACCTCAGGGAGTGGTCTCCTGCTGGCATGTTAGAACCATATGAAGCGTCTCAGGTGTGAGAACCTCAGGGAGTGGTCTCCTGCTGACATGTTAGAACCATCTCTGGTGTGAGAACCTCAGAGCGTGGTCTCCTGCTGACATGTTTGAACCATCTCAGGTGTGAGAACCTCAGGGAGTGGTCTCCTCCTGACATGTTAGAACCATCTCAGGTGTGAGAACCTCAGGGAGTGGTTTCCTGCTGGCATGTTAGAACCATCTCAGGTGTGAGAACCTCAGGGAGTGGTCTCCTGCTGACATGTTAGAACCATCTCAGGTGTGAGAACCTCAGGGAGTGGTCTCCTGGTGACATGTTCGAACCGTCTCAGGTCTGAGAACTTCAGGGAGTGGTCTCCTGCTGACATGTTATAACCATCTCAGGTGTGAGAACCTCAGGGAGTGGTCTCCTGCTGACATGTTAGAACCATATGAAGCATCTCAGGTGTGAGAACCTCAGGGAGTGGTCTCCTGGTGACATGTTCGAACCGTCTCAGGTCTGAGAACTTCAGGGAGTGGTCTCCTGCTGACATGTTCGAACCATCTCAGGTGTGAGAACCTCAGGGAGTGGTCTCCTGCTGACATGTTTGAACCATCTCAGGTGTGAGAACCTCAGGGAGTGGTCTCCTGCTGGCATGTTAGAACCATATGAAGCGTCTCAGGTGTGAGAACCTCAGGGAGTGGTCTCCTGCTGACATGTTAGAACCATCTCTGGTGTGAGAACCTCAGAGCGTGGTCTCCTGCTGACATGTTAGAACCATCTCAGGTGTGAGAACCTCAGGGAGTGGTCTCCTCCTGACATGTTAGAACCATCTCAGGTGTGAGAACCTCAGGGAGTGGTTTCCTGCTGGCATGTTAGAACCATCTCAGGTGTGAGAACTTCAGGGAGTGGTCTCCTGCTGACATGTTAGAACCATCTCAGGTGTGAGAACCTCAGGGAGTGGTCTCCTCCTGACATGTTAGAACCATCTCAGGTGTGAGAACCTCAGGGAGTGGTTTCCTGCTGGCATGTTAGAACCATCTCAGGTGTGAGAACCTCAGGGAGTGGTTTCCTGCTGGCATGTTAGAACCATCTCAGGTGTGAGAACCTCAGGGAGTGGTCTCCTCCTGACATGTTAGAACCATCTCAGGTGTGAGAACCTCAGGGAGTGGTTTCCTGCTGGCATGTTAGAACCATCTCAGGTGTGAGAACCTCAGGGAGTGGTCTCCTGCTGACATGTTAGAACCATCTCAGGTGTGAGAACCTCAGGGAGTGGTCTCCTGGTGACATGTTCGAACCGTCTCCGGTCTGAGAACTTCAGGGAGTGGTCTCCTGCTGACATGTTATAACCATCTCAGGTGTGAGAACCTCAGGGAGTGGTCTCCTGCTGACATGTTAGAACCATATGAAGCATCTCAGGTGTGAGAACCTCAGGGAGTGGTCTCCTGGTGACATGTTCGAACCGTCTCAGGTCTGAGAACTTCAGGGAGTGGTCTCCTGCTGACATGTTCGAACCATCTCAGGTGTGAGAACCTCAGGGAGTGGTCTCCTGCTGACATGTTTGAACCATCTCAGGTGTGAGAACCTCAGGGAGTGGTCTCCTGCTGGCATGTTAGAACCATATGAAGCGTCTCAGGTGTGAGAACCTCAGGGAGTGGTCTCCTGCTGACATGTTAGAACCATCTCTGGTGTGAGAACCTCAGAGCGTGGTCTCCTGCTGACATGTTTGAACCATCTCAGGTGTGAGAACCTCAGGGAGTGGTCTCCTGGTGACATGTTCGAACCGTCTCAGGTCTGAGAACTTCAGGGAGTGGTCTCCTGCTGACATGTTATAACCATCTCAGGTGTGAGAACCTCAGGGAGTGGTCTCCTGCTGACATGTTAGAACCATATGAAGCATCTCAGGTGTGAGAACCTCAGGGAGTGGTCTCCTGCTGACATGTTCGAACCGTCTCAGGTCTGAGAACTTCAGGGAGTGGTCTCCTGCTGACATGTTAGAACCATCTCAGGTGTGAGATCCTCAGGGAGTGGTCTCCTGCTGACATGTTATAACCATCTCAGATGTGAGAACCTCAGGGAGTGGTCTCCTGCTGACATGTTAGAACCATATGAAGCATCTCAGGTGTGAGAACCTCTGGGATTGGTCTCCTGGTGACATGTTCGAACCGTCTCAGGTCTGAGAACTTTAGGGAGTGGTCTCCTGCTGACATGTTAGAACCGTCTCAGGTCTGAGAACCTCAGGGAGTGGTCTCCTGCTGACATGTTAGAACCATATGGACCATCTCAGGTGTGAGAACCTCAGGGAGTAACATACACAATGGACGATATTTATGTAACGTACACAATGAACGTTATACTTTTGCATTGTTTATATTTTCACTCTTACAAACGTAAATAAAGGAAGACGTACAAAGAAATAAAAGTGAGGAAGAACAATAATTCAAAAGAAGGAACATCAATCATCAACATAACTTAGCTTCTGTTTTTTCATGCTGTTAACTATCTGTATAGCTGCACACGCTGGAAACGAGTAGCGAGGACAGAATCATGAATTTATTGGCAGTGCAGTGTCAACTTTGTTAATAAGTAAATGTTCTCAAAGGAGTATAACCTTCGGAGACCCTTTCTAAAGAATGTCCGACCCCTGAGACCTTGGACTCTTGAAACTGCGACCCTCTTCCTGATGTAGTCGAGTAGCCCTGGCATAGAAACTAAATGTTTGGCGTACGATAGAGAATGTAAATCCATGAGGATGTGGAGGCACCACAGACAACAAAATCAACAAGTATATTCCAAGTAGTGACTGACAAGCAGGTGGCGAACAGTTTCTCCACCAGCATTGCGACCCAGATGGTGAGCAGACTTCCCCCGACACTCAGGTCTGCACGCCTCCGACCACGCCCACGTTCACTCTGACTAATAGGTGCTGAAGACTCTTTCAAAGCGGTAAATGCTGAAGATATGCGAGAAAAAGCTGGTCGCCCTCAAGCCTCACAAGGCCGGCGGACACTTGACAACATTCCTGCCAGATTCCTCAGGGTCTCTATTGCCCCCGCAGTAGCCCACATTCCAAACCGATCCATCAGACAGTGTCACGTCCCACAAGAACTCAAGTTGGCGAGAGTTATCCCATCCATCCATCCATCCATCCATCCATCTTCTTCCGCTTATTCGAGGTCGGGTCGCAGGGGCAGCAGCCTAAGCAGAGAAGCCCAGACTTCCCTCTCCACAGCCACTTCGTCCAGCTCCTCAAGGGCATCCCGAGGCATTCCCAGGCTACATAGTCTTTCCAACGTGTCCTGGGTCTTCCCTGTGGCCTCCTACCGGTCGGACGTGCCCTAAACACCTCCCTAGGGAGGCGTTCGAGTGGCATCCTGACCAGATGCTCGAACCACCTCATCTGGCTCCTCTCCATGTGGAGGAGCAGCTCCTTCCGGATGACAGAGCTTCTCACCCTATCTCTAAGGGAGAGACCCGCCACCCGGCGGAGGAAACTCATTTGGGGCGCTTGTACCCGTGATCTTGTCCTTTCGGTCATAACCCAAAGCTCATGACCATAGGTGAGGATGGGAACGTAGATCGACCGGTAAATTGAGAGCTTTGCCTTCCGGCTCAGCTCCTTCTTCACCACAACGGATCGATACATCCATCCATCCATCCATCCATCTTCTTCCGCTTATCCGAGGTCGGGTCGCGGGGGCAGCAGCCTAAGCAGGGAAGCCCAGACTTCCCTCTCCCCAGCCACTTCGTCCAGCTCCTCCCGGGGGATCCCGAGGCGTTCCCAGGCCAGCCGGGAGACATAGTCTTCCCAACGTGTCCTGGGTCTTCCTCGTGGTCTCCTACCGGTCGGACATGCCCTAAACACCTCCTTAGGGAGGCGCTCGGGTGGCATCCTGACCAGATGCCCGAACCACCTCATCTGGCTCCTCTCGATGTGGAGGAGCAGCGGCTTTACTTTGAGCTCCCCCCGGATGACAGAGCTTCTCACCCTATCTCTAAGGGAGAGCCCCGCCACCCGGCGGAGGAAACTCATTTCGGCCGCTTGTACCCGTGATCTTGTCCTTTCGGTCATGACCCAAAGCTCATTACCATAGGTGAGGATGGAAACGTAGATCGACCGGTAAATTGAGAGCTTTGCCTTCCGGCTCAGCTCCTTCTTCACCACAACGGATCGATACAGCGTCCGCATTACTGAAGACGCCGCACCGATCCGCCTGTCGATCTCACGATCCACTCTTCCCTCACTCGTGAACAAGACTCCGAGGTACTTGAACTCCTCCACTTGGGGCAAGATCTCCTCCCCAACCCGGAGATGGCACTCCACCCTTTTCCGGGCGAGAACCATGGACTCGGACTTGGAGGTGCTGATTCTCATCCCAGTTGCTTCACACTCAGCTGCGAACCGATCCAGTGAGAGCTGAAGATCCTGGCCAGATGAAGCCATCAGGACCAAATCATCTGCAAAAAGCAGAGACCTAATCCTGCAGCCACCAAACCGGATCCCCTCAACGCCTTGACTGCGCCTAGAAATTCTGTCCATAAAAGTTATGAACAGAATCGGTGACAAAGGGCAGCCTTGGCGGAGTCCAACCCTCACCGTAAACGTGTCCGACTTACTGCCGGCAATGCAGACCAAGCTCTGACACTGATCATACAGGGAGCGGACCGCCACAATCAGACGGATCGATACAGTGTCCGCATTACTGAAGACGCCGCACCGATCCGCCTGTCGATCTCACCATCCACTCTTCCCTCACTCGTGAACAAGACTCCGAGGTAATTGAACTCCTCCACTTGGGGAAGGGTCTCCTCCCCAACCTGGAGATCGCACTCCACCCTCCGCCAGCTAATTAGAGGCTGGCATCTGTAGACCATCCATGGCTCCATCTCAGAGGTTACAGAGCCATCAATCCAAGAACAAATCAGCAATCCATCTGTAAAACTGTTGTGTCGGGCTTCAGAACCTCCCACTCCAGACTGTATTTGACCGACGTCACCAAAGGTGAGGTAGACTCGGGTTTACCTCACCTCCCGCGGCATGGATGCAGGACCGCCAAGAAGAGTTCCACGCTGTAATCCACTAAATACTCCACAAGCTGAGGGCGATGAGCTTTGATAGCACGTCACTAAACTAGATGAGATCTTACTTGGAGGATGGAGTACATACAAGTGGTTGACATGAACGGAACCAAGTCCTCACCCCTTCCAGTGAGCTGCGGGGTTCCTCGAGGCAGCGTCCTAGGGCCGTGGCTGTTCCTTATAGACATCGACAACATGAGTGCGACAGGTTCAGCTGGTTTGATGTTCGTCTTCTCCCACAGTTTTCATCGTATCGGAACCGTTCGAGCATCAAAACGTTCGGCTCGGCCGGGACACCGTTGCTAATATTTTCATTTCTCCTAAGTATCCCAGATTACCAGGATTTTCAGGTTTTCCGGCTCATTTTTACCATTTAAAATGAATTTGGCCATTTTGCAAACTTGCAGAACTCCTACATTTCTTGTGGTTCCAAAAATTCCCGGTTTTCCTGGCATTACCAGGAACTTTTCCCCCATTTGAATACAAATGGGCAATTACAAACCTCTTCATATATGCCACATTTTTTATTCGACTGCAACCGTTCCAACACCCACACACTCCACTCACCCTGGAAATTCCAGCCAAGATTTCCAGACTTTTATATTTCACCTACTCTCACATTTTTCAACTGATTTCCACCGTTCCACCATCAAAACATTTGTCTTTGTCAGGAGATTCAAGCTTTCAAAGTAAAAATACTGGAACAATTATTGTTTTTTTCCGAAATTACCAGGAATGTTCTCCATTGACAATGAATGGACAATATACTGTACAAAGTTCTGCACATCCCACATTTCTCATCCGATTTGGATCATTCCAACATCCACACACTCCACTCACTCTGGACATTCAAGCCAGCATGTTTCTTGGCGAAAATTCCCGCATTACTCGGAATTACCAGGACTTTCCCCTCATTGAAAATGAATGGGCAGTATAAAAACTTTTACACACACTCCATTTCTTAACTGATTTGAACGGTTCAAAAGACAAAATGCTCCTTGCTCTTGCTACTCAAGTGCTAGCATGCTAACATTAGCATGCTAACTTTTTTTTTAGCAAATTTTACAATCGTTTACCCCAGAGTCATAAAACTTGGTATGTGACATGTGCTAACATTAACATGCTAACATTAGCATGGTAACTTGTTCTTAGCCAATTCCCAGAAGTACACTTTTGACTGATCAAACGTGCTACCTGACCCATGCTAATTGTTAGCATTTCAGTTCAACTCCCGCGTGGCGCCTCGCACATTTCAGCGGTGGCATTCGTATGTAATTCCTACTTGAAATGCACAGATTCTAGTTGCAAGTTGTTGTTTTTTTGCCGATGACTCAGCACTCCTGATCTCAGTTGAACTATTACATCTATTACATTGTTGTATGTGATATATGATATCTATTACATTGTTGTATGTGATATATGACATCTATTACGTTGTTGTATGTGATATATGACACCTGTTACATTGTTGTATGTGATATATGACATCTATTACATTGTTGTATGTGATATATGACATCTATTACGTTGTTGTATGTGATATATGACACCTATTACATTGTTGTATGTGATATATGACATCTATTACATTGTTGTATGTGATATATGACACCTATTACATTGTTGTATGTGATATATGACTATTACATTGTTGTATGTGATATATGACATCTATTACATTGTTGTATGTGATATATGACACCTATTACATTGTTGTATGTGATATATGACATCTATTACATTGTTGTATGCGATATATGACATCTATTACGTTGTTGTATGTGATATATGATATCTATTACAGTGTTGTATGTGATATATGATATCTATTACAGTGTTGTATGTGATATATGACATATATTACATTGTTGTATGTGATATATGACATCTATTACATTGTTGTATGTGATATATGACATATATTACATTGTTGTATGTGATATATGACATCTATTACGTTGTTGTATGTGATATATGACATCTATTACGTTGTTGTATGTGATATATGACATCTATTACGTTGTTGTATGTGATATATGACACCTATTACGTTGTATGTGATATATGACATCTATTACATTGTTGTATGTGATATATGACATCAATTACGTTGTTGTATGTGATATATGACATCTATTACGTTGTATGTGATTTATGACATCTATTACATTGTTGTATGTGATATATGACATCTATTACGTTGTTGTATGTGATATATGACACCTATTACGTTGTATGTGATATATGACATCTATTACATTGTTGTATGTGATATATGACATCAATTACGTTGTTGTATGTGATATATGACATCTATTACGTTGTATGTGATTTATGACATCTATTACATTGTTGTATGTGATATATGACATCTATTATGTTGTTGTATGTGATATATGACATCTATTACATTGTTGTATGTGATATATGACATCTATTACGTTGTTGTATGTGATATATGACATCTATTACGTTGTTGTATGTGATATATGACATCTATTACGTTGTTGTATGTGATATATGACATCTATTACGTTGTATGTGATATATGACATCTATTACATTGTTGTATGTGATATAGGACATCTATTACATTGTTGTATGTGATATATGACATCTATTACATTGTTGTATGTGATATATGACATCTATTACATTGTTGCATGTGATATATGACACCTATTACATTGTTGTATGTGATATATGACACCTATTACATTGTTGTATGTGATATATGACATCTATTACATTGTTGTATGTGATATATGACATCTATTACATTGTTGTATGCGATATATGACACCTATTACATTGTTGTATGTGATATATGACATCTATTACATTGTTGTATGTGATATATGACATCTATTACGTTGTTGTATGTGATATATGACATCTATTACGTTGTTGTATGTGATACATGACATCTATTACATTGTTGTATGTGATATATGACATCTATTACGTTGTTGTATGTGATTTATGACATCTATTACATTGTTGTATGTGATATATGACATCTATTACATTGTTGTATGTGATATATGACATCTATTACGTTGTTGTATGTGATATATGACATCTATTACATTGTTGTATGTGATATATGATATCTATTACAGTGTTGTATGTGATATATGATATCAATTACAGTGTTGTATGTGATATATGACATCTATTACATTGTTGTATGTGATATATGAGATCTATTACGTTGTTGTATGTGATATATGACATCTATTACGTTGTTGTATGTGATATATGACATCTATTACGTTGTTGTATGTGATATATGACACCTATTACATTGTTGTATGTGATATATGACACCTATTACATTGTTGTATGTGATATATGACATCTATTACATTGTTGTATGTGATATATGAGATCTATTACGTTGTTGTATGTGATATATGACATCTATTACATTGTTGTATGTGATATATGAGATCTATTACGTTGTTGTATGTGATATATGACATCTATTACATTGTTGTATGTGATATATGAGATCTATTACGTTGTTGTATGTGATATATGACATCTATTACGTTGTATGTGATATATGACATCTATTACATTGTTGTATGTGATACATGACATCTATTACATTGTTGTATGTGATATGTGACATCTATTACATTGTTGTATGTGATATATGAGATCTATTACATTGTTGTATGTGATATATGACATCTAATACATTGTTGTATGTGATATATGACATCTATTACATTGTTGCATGTGATATATGACACCTATTACATTGTTGTATGTGATATATGACATCTATTACATTGTTGTATGTGATAAATGACATCTATTACATTGTTGTATGTGATATATGACATCTATTACATTGTTGTATGTGATATATGACATCTATTACATTGTTGTATGTGATATATGACATCTATTACATTGTTGTATGTGATATATGACATCTATTACATTGTTGTATGTGATATATGACATCTATTACATTGTTGTATGTGATATATGACATCTATTACATTGTTGTATGCGATATATGACATCTATTACATTGTTGTATGTGATATATGACATCTATTACATTGTTGTATGTGATATATGACATCTATTACATTGTTGTATGTGATATATGACATCTATTACGTTGTTGTATGTGATATATGACATCTATTACGTTGTTGTATGTGATACATGACATCTATTACATTGTTGTATGTGATATATGACATCTATTACGTTGTTGTATGTGATTTATGACATCTATTACATTGTTGTATGTGATATATGACATCTATTACATTGTTGTATGTGATATATGACATCTATTACATTGTTGTATGCGATATATGACATCTATTACATTGTTGTATGTGATATATGACACCTATTACATTGTTGTATGTGATATATGACATCTATTACATTGTTGTATGTGATATATGACATCTATTACGTTGTTGTATGTGATATATGACATCTATTACGTTGTTGTATGTGATACATGACATCTATTACATTGTTGTATGTGATATATGACATCTATTACGTTGTTGTATGTGATTTATGACATCTATTACATTGTTGTATGTGATATATGACATCTATTACATTGTTGTATGTGATATATGACATCTATTACGTTGTTGTATGTGATATATGACATCTATTACATTGTTGTATGTGATATATGATATCTATTACAGTGTTGTATGTGATATATGATATCAATTACAGTGTTGTATGTGATATATGACATCTATTACATTGTTGTATGTGATATATGAGATCTATTACGTTGTTGTATGTGATATATGACATCTATTACGTTGTTGTATGTGATATATGACATCTATTACGTTGTTGTATGTGATATATGACACCTATTACATTGTTGTATGTGATATATGACACCTATTACATTGTTGTATGTGATATATGACATCTATTACATTGTTGTATGTGATATATGAGATCTATTACGTTGTTGTATGTGATATATGACATCTATTACATTGTTGTATGTGATATATGAGATCTATTACGTTGTTGTATGTGATATATGACATCTATTACATTGTTGTATGTGATATATGAGATCTATTACGTTGTTGTATGTGATATATGACATCTATTACGTTGTATGTGATATATGACATCTATTACATTGTTGTATGTGATACATGACATCTATTACATTGTTGTATGTGATATGTGACATCTATTACATTGTTGTATGTGATATATGAGATCTATTACATTGTTGTATGTGATATATGACATCTAATACATTGTTGTATGTGATATATGACATCTATTACATTGTTGCATGTGATATATGACACCTATTACATTGTTGTATGTGATATATGACATCTATTACATTGTTGTATGTGATAAATGACATCTATTACATTGTTGTATGTGATATATGACATCTATTACATTGTTGTATGCGATATATGACATCTATTACATTGTTGTATGTGATATATGACATCTATTACATTGTTGTATGTGATATATGACACCTATTACATTGTTGTATGTGATATATGACATCTATTACGTTGTTGTAATATTATTTATATATATATATATGTTCATGTTGTATATTAATAATGTATTATTTATAAATATTTATGTAATATATTAATAATGTATTTATATATATTCATGTTGTATATTAATAATGTATTATTTATATATATTCATGTAGTGTAATAATAATGTATTTATATATATTCATGAAGTATATTAATAATGTATTATGTATATATATTCATGTAGTATATTAATAATGTATTATTTATATATATTCATGTAGTATATTAATGTATATATATATTCATGCTGTAAATTAATAATGTATATATTCATGCTGTATATTAATGTATTATTTATATATATTCATGTAGTATAATAATAATGTATTAATTATATATATTCATGCTGTACATTAATAATGTATTAATTGTATACATTCATGCTGTATATTAATAATGTATTATTTATATATATTCATGTTGTATATTAATAATGTATTATTTATATATATTCATCTAGTGTAATAATAATGTATTTATATATATATTCATGAAGTATATTAATAATGTATTATTTATATATATTCATGTAGTATATTAATAATGTATTATTTATATATATATTCATGCTGTATATTAATAATCTATTAATTGTATGCATTCATGCTGTATATTAATAATGTATTATATATATTCATGTAGTATATTAATAATGTATTATTTATATATATTCATGTAGTATATTAATAATGTATATATATTCATGCTGTATATTAATAATGTATTAATTGTATATATTCATGCTGTATATTAATAATGTATTATTTATATATATTCATGTAGTATATTAATAATATATTATTTATATATATATTCATGCTGTATATTAATAATCTATTAATTGTATGCATTCATGCTGTATATTAATAATGTATTTATATATATTCATGTAGTATATTAATAATGTATTATTTATATATATTCATGTAATATATTAATAATGTATATATATATTCATGCTGTATATTGATAATGTATTAATTGTATATATTCATGCTGTATATTAATAATGTATTATTTATATATATTCATGCTGTATATTAATAATGTATTATTTATATATATTCATGTAGTATATTAATAATGTATTAATTATATATATTCATGCTGTATATTAATAATGTATTAATTATATATATTCATGCTGTATATTAATAATGTATTATTTATATATATTCATGTAGTATATTAATAATGTATTATTTATATATATTCATGTAGTATATTAATAATGTATATATATATTCATGCTGTATATTAATAATTTATTAATTGTATATATTCATGCTGTATATTAATAATGTATTATTTATATATATTCATGTAGTATATTAATAATGTATATATATATATTCATGCTGTATATTAATAATGTATTAATTGTATATATTCATGCTGTATATTAATAATGTATTAATTGTATATATTCATGCTGTATATTAATAATGTATTATTTATATATATTCATGTAGTATATTAATAATGTATTAATTATATATATTCATGCTGTATATTAATAATGTATTATTTATATATATTCATGTAGTATATTAATAATGTATTAATTGTATATATGCATGCTGTATATTAATAATGTATTAATTATATATATTCATGCTGTATATTAATAATAATAATAATTTATATATATTCATGTAGTATAATAATAATGTATTAATTATATATATTCATGCTGTACATTAATAATGTATTAATTGTATACATTCATGCTGTATATTAATAATGTATTATTTATATATATTCATGTAGTGTAATAATAATGTATTTATATATATTCATGAAGTATATTAATAATGTATTATTTATATATATTCATGTAGTATATTAATAATGTATTATTTATATATATACATGCTGTATATTAATAATCTATTAATTGTATGCATTAATGCTGTATATTAATAATGTACGGTATTATATATATTCATGTAGTATATTAATAATGTATTATTTATATATATTCATGTAGTATATTAATAATGTATATATATATTCATGCTGTATATTAATAATGTATTAATTGTATATATTCATGCTGTATATTAATAATGTATTATTTATATATATTCATGTAGTATATTAATAATGTATATATATATATATTCATGCTGTATATTAATAATGTATTAATTGTATATATCCATGCTGTATATTAATAATGTATTATTTATATATATTCATGTAGTGTAATAATAATGTATTTATATATATTCATGAAGTATATTAATAATGTATTATATATATTTTCATGTAGTATATTAATAATGTATTATTTATATATATATTCATGCTGTATATTAATAATCTATTAATTGTATATATTCATGCTGTATATTAATAATGTATTATATATATTCATGTAGTATATTAATAATGTATTATTTATATATATTCATGTACTATATTAATAATGTATTATTTATATACATTCATGCTGTATATTAATAATCTATTAATTGTATATATTCATGCTGTATATTAATAATGTATTATATATATTCATGTAGTATATTACTAATGTATTATTTATATATATTCATGTAGTATATTGATAATGTATATATATATTCATGCTGTATATTAATAATATATTAATTGTATATATTCATTCTGTATATTAATAATGTATTAATTGTATATATTCATGCTGTATATTAATAATATATTATTTACATATATTCATGCTGTATATTAATAATGTATCCTTCATACACACAAGGCTGCGCTGCACCACGTGACCAGAAGGGGGCACTGTTGTTCCTACAAGTGACGTAAGCCTGTGCAGGTTTTTTTTTTTTTTTCTTTCTTTCTATTTTTACTTCTTTGTGAAAAATTGATGCGGTCTTGCTCGGATCATCGCGATTCTTCTGCAACAATTGACCCAGAAATCCACGCGCGCACACGGCAACACCAGTGCGGCGACGAACGATCCAGAAGTCGACCACACCTTTTTTATCCCACACCAACGTTACATAACAACTCTCCATTCTGCACACTCGCTGCTATTTTAGTCTTCATTTGCATGATCCACGCGTGCTCTTTTACACCCGCGAGTCGGCGTGAAAGATTAGAAGAGAAACCCTCAAGAGAGCAACATGCTCCTCCTCCTCCGGGTTGGGAAAGTGAAAGTTGTTTTAGGGACAAAAAAAGTCTTCTTTGTGTCGTCTTAAGGATCTGTATCATCCTGCCTCTGGGATGCAGTCGCCATGGCAACCGCACCGTTTATCAAGATTGCACGCTCCAAAGAGAGTCCACTGATGTTGTGGACACACACACACACACACACACACACACACACACACACACACACACACACACACACACACACACACACACACACACACACACACACACACACACACACACACACACACACACACACACACACACACACACACACATACACACACACACACCTTGAGACCTGAGAAAAAAAGCCTCCTTCTTTAGGACCAGCCTTTCTAGATATATAAAGAAGTGTATTTACAACATTAATAATATATACATACTATGCAAATATAAAAAAGCTTGTTGTGAAAAATGAGTTGGAATTTCACAAGAAAAAGGTCACAATTTCACAAGAAAAACTCAGAATGTTGGCAGTATTATAATAAAAGTCCTCATTTTACTCGACCCAAGCCAACATTTTACAAGAAAAACTGAACATTTGTGCAATATTATGATAAAAGTTGGAATTTTACTCAATAACAGTCACAATTTGACAAGAAAAGCTTAACATTTTGGCAATTTTCTGAAAAGAGTCGTAATTTTACTCGACAAAAATCACAATTTATGGCAATCTTATAATAACAATCTGAATTTTACTTTGCAAAATGATGACAAAAGTCGTAATTTTAGCCGAAAAATGTCACTATTTTACAAGAACAACAAAAAAGTTGGCAATATTGTGATAAAAGTCTGAATTTTTTATGACAAATGTCACCATTTTGCATTAAAAAGTAATAATTTTGCATTAAAAAAAGTAATCATTTTACGAGAAAATATTGCAATATTAAAAAAAAACAGAAATAATACGAGAAATTGTTCCCGATTTTTTTTAAAGAAAAAAGTCGACACATTGTGAAAAAAGACTGCTTTTAGTTAATTTTTTTTTTTTAATTTTTTTTTTGTAATTTTAATCTTCATTATTTACTTCAAGTTATTACAGTATGTCTCTATATACATATTTATTTGATTAATTTTGGCCAAATGGGGCGCATTTCAATGTCTTACACACACTTGTTATTTCATATGTTGACCAGAGGGGGAGCACTTTTAAAAGCGACACACAGTCAATGTGAAAAATCCCTCCTTTTTGGGACCACCCTCATTTTGACCAGCAGGGGTGCAAATGAGATATATCTATTTTTTGTTTATTGTAAAGTGCTTAAAGCCGATGACAAAGGAGTCAGGGACCACAGATGGCCCCTGTGCCGCACTTTGGGCAACCCAGCTGTAGAAGCTAAGTGTTAATGTCCACTATAGTCTTAGTAGTGTAGTGTATTTCTTCATCCAATGGTCACATGTGGCTTGTCTCACGTCAGCACCGGAAGTCCTAAAATCAGCTGTTCACCTGGCGGGGTTTTTCAGGGATGAACAGGGAAGTCCTTCTTTAGCTGCCATCTTGTTTTATTGCTCCCTTTGTCAATGTTGACTTTTGTATGCACATTCAATCAACAAAAAAAAAATCCTGACTTTGGAGCAATGTTCACGGATTCTCTATTAGATGCAATGTTATTGATTTATGTCATCACTTGTTCACACCTCCTCATATGGGAGATTCTTTTCCTTCTTCATGTCTCAAGAAGGATAGACACACACACACACACACACACACACACACACACACACACACACACACACACACACACACACACACACACACACACACACACACACACACACACACACACACACACCTTGAGACATGAGAAAAAAGCCTCCCTCTTTAGGACCAGCCTTTCTAGATATATAAAGAAGTGTATTTACAACATTAATAATATATACATACTATGCAAATATAAAAAAGCTTGTTGTGAAAAATGAGTTGGAATTTCACAAGAAAAAGGTCACAATTTCACAAGAAAAACTCAGAATGTTGGGAGTATTATAATAAAAGTCCTCATTTTATTCGACGCATGTCAACATTTTACAAGAAAAACTGAACATTTGTGCAATATTATGATAAAAGTTGGAATTGTACTCAATAACAGTCACAATTTGACAAGAAAAGCTTAACATTTTGGCAATTTTATGAAAAGAGTCGTAATTTTACTCGACAAAAATCACAATTTCTGGCAATATTATAATAACAATCTGAATTTTACTTCGCAAAATGATGACAAAAGTCGTAATTTTAGCCGAAAAATGTCACTATTTTACAAGAACAACAAAAAAGTTGGCAATATTGTGATAAAAGTCTGAATTTTTTAATGACAAATGTCACCATTTTGCATTAAAAAGTAATAATTTTGCATTAAAAAAAGTAATAATTTTACAAGAAAATATTGCAATATTAAAAAACCCCAGAAATAATATGAGAAAAAAGTCGACACATTGTGAAAAAAGACTGCTTTTAGTTAATTAAAAAAAAAATATTTTTGTTTGTAATTTTAATCTTCATTATTTACTTCAAGTTATTACAGTATGTCTCTGTATACATATTTATTTGATTAATTTTGGCCAAAGGGGGCGCATTTCAATGTCTTACACACACTTGTTATTTCATATGTTGACCAGAGGGGGAGCACTTTTAAAAGCGACACACAGTCAATGTGAAAAATCCCTCCTTTTTGGGACCACCCTCATTTTGACCAGCAGGGGTGCAAATGAGATATATCTATTTTTTGTTTATTGTAAAGTGCTTAAGGCCGATGACAAAGGAGTCAGGGACCACAGTGGCCCCTGTGCCGCACTTTGGGCAACCCAGCTGTAGAAGCTAAGTGTTAATGTCCACTATAGTCTTAGTAGTGTAGTGTATTTCTTCATCCTATGGTCACATGTGACTTGTCTTACCTCAGCACCGGAAGTCCTAAAATCAGCTGTTCACCTGGCGGGGTTTTTCAGGGATGAATAGGGAAGTCCTTCTTTAGCTGCCATCTTGTTTTATTGCTCCCTTTGTCAATGTTGACTTTTGTATGCACATTCAATCAACCAAAAAAATTCTGACTTTGGAGCAATGTTCACGGATTCTCTATTAGATGCAATGTTATTGATTTATGTCATCACTTGTTCACACCTCCTCATATAGGAGATACTTTTCCTTCTTCATGTCTCAAGAAGGGTAGAAACACACACACACACACACACACACACACACACACACACACACACACACACACACACACACACACACACACACACACACACACACACACACACACACACACACACACACACACACACACACACACACACACACCTTGAGACATGAGAAAAAAGCCTCCCTCTTTAGGACCAGCCTTTCTAGATATATAAAGAAGTGTATTTACAACATTAATAATATATACATACTATGCAAATATAAAAAAGCTTGTTGTGAAAAATGAGTTGGAATTTCACAAGAAAAAGGTCACAATTTCACAAGAAAAACTCAGAATGTTGGCAGTATTATAATAAAAGTCCTCATTTTATTCGACGCAAGTCAACATTTTACAAGAAAAACTGAACATTTGTGCAATATTATGATAACAGTTGGAAGTTTACTCAATAACAGTCACAATTTGACAAGAAAAGCTTAACATTTTGGCAATTTTATGAAAAGAGTCGTAATTTTACTCGACAAAAATCACAATTTCTGGCAATATTATAATAATAATCTGAATTTTACTTTAAATCTAAATTTAAATTTATTTATCATTTATAATTTTACTTTGCAAAATGATGACAAAAGTCGTAATTTTTGTCGAAAAATGTCACTATTTTACAAGAACAACAAAAAAGTTGGCAATATTGTGATAAAAGTCTGAATTTTTTTATGACAAATGTCACCATTTTGCATTAAAAAGTAATAATTTTACATTAAAAAAAGTAATAATTTTACGAGAAAATATTGCAATATTAAAAAAAAACAGAAATAATACAAGAAATTGTTCCCGATTTTATAAGAAAAAAGTCGACACATTGTGAAAAAAGACTGCTTTTAGTAAAACATTTTTTTTTAAATTTTTGTTTGTAATTTTAATCTTCATTATTTACTTCAAGTTATTACAGTATGTCTCTGTATACATATTTATTTGATTAAGTTTGGCCAAAGGGGGCGCATTTCAATGTCTTACACACACACTTGTTATTTCATATGTTGACCAGCAGGGGTTGCAAATGAGATATCTATTTTTTGTTTATTGTAAAGTGCTTAAGGCCGATGACAAAGGAGTCAGGGACCACAGATGGCCCCTGTGCCGCACTTTGGGAAACCCATCTGTAGAAGCTAAGTGTTAATGTCCACTATAGTCTTAGTAGTGTAGTGTATTTCTTCATCCTATGGTCACATGTGGCTTGTCTTACGTCAGCACCGGAAGTCCTAAAATCAGCTGTTCACCTGGCGGGGTTTTTCAGGGATGAATAGGGAAGTCCTTCTTTAGCTGCCGTCTTGTTTTATTGCTGCCTTTGCACCTGTCAATGTTGACTTTTGTATGCACATTCAATCAACCAAAATAATCCTGACTTTGGAACAATGTTCACGGATTCTCTATTAGATGCAATGTTATTGATTTATGTCATCACTTGTTCACACCTCCTCATATGGGAGATTATTTTCCTCCTTCATGTCTCAAGAAGGGTAGACACACACACACACACACACACACACACACACACACACACACACACACACACACACACACACACACACACACACACACACACACACACACACACACACACACACACCTTGAGACATGATAAAAAAGCCTCCCTCTTTAGGACCAGCCTTTCTAGATATATAAAGAAGTGTATTTACAACATTAATAATATATACATACTATGCAAATATAAAAAAGCTTGTTGTGAAAAATGAGTTGGAATTTCACAAGAAAAAGGTCACAATTTCACAAGAAAAACTCAGAATGTTGGCAGTATTATAATAAAAGTCCTCATTTTATTCGACGCACGTCAACATTTTACAAGAAAAACTGAACATTTGTGCAATATTATGATAAAAGTTGGAAGTTTACTCAATAACAGTCACAATTTGACAAGAAAAGCTTAACATTTTGGCAATTTTATGAAAAGAGTCGTCATTTTACTCGACAAAAATCACAATTTCTGGCAATCTTATAATAACAATCTGAATTTTACTTCGCAAAATGATGACAAAAGTCGTAATTTTAGTCGAAAAATGTCACTATTTTACAAGAACAACAAAAAAGTTGGCAATATTGTGATAAAAGTCTGATTTTTTTTATGACAAATGTCACCATTTTGCATTAAAAAGTAATAATTTTACATTAAAAAAAGTAATAATTTTACGAGAAAATATTGCAATATTAAAAAAAAACAGAAATAATACGAGAAATTGTTCCCGATTTTTTTTAAAGAAAAAAGTCGACACATTGTGAAAAAAGACTGCTTTTAGTTAATTTTTTTATTTTTATTTTTGTTTGTAATTTTAATCTTCATTATTTACTTCAAGTTATTACAGTATGTCTCTATATACATATTTATTTGATTAATTTTGGCCAAAGGGGGCGCATTTCAATGTCTTACACACACTTGTTATTTCATATGTTGACCAGCAGGGGGTGCAAATGAGATATCTCTTTTTTGTTTATTGTAAAGTGCTTAAGGCCGATGACAAAGGAGTCAGGGACCACAGATGGCCCCTGTGCCGCACTTTGGGCAACCCAGCTGTAGAAGCTAAGTGTTAATGTCCACTATAGTCTTAGTAGTGTAGTGTATTTCTTCATCCTATGGTCACATGTGGCTTGTCTTACATCAGCACCTGAAGTCCTAAAATCAGCTGTTCACCTGGCGGGGATGAATAGGGAAGTCCTTATTTAGCTGCCGTCTTGTTTTATTGCTCCCTTTGTCAATGTTGACTTTTGTATGCACATTCAATCAACAAAAAAAAATCCTGACTTTGGAGCAATGTTCACGGATTCTCTATTAGATGCAATGTTATTGATTTATGTCATCACTTGTTCACACCTCCTCATATGGGAGATTCTTTTCCTTCTTCATGTCTCAAGAAGGGTAGACACACACACACACACACACACACACACACACACACACACACACACACACACACACACACACACACACACACACACACTGGTGAGCAGGTGGCATGGAGGTAATTAGAGATGAGCTGTGTGACTTGCTGGTGTGGTTCACAATTTAAAATAGAGCAAATAAACTGCATCGTATTGTGACTTACAGCACATTTAGGTGAACATACTATATTTTACAGACCATAGAGCGCACCAGGATATAAGCCACAACCGTTATATCTTAGGGGGGAAAAATATGTTTCCATATATAAGTCGCACTGGACTATAAGACGCAGATATAAACATTGGGAAATTAGTTATATACACATAAATATTCTGTAAATGTTTTTATACCTTAATCGTTTCCAAACAAGGCAGTAAAACGGCTGATCAAACAAAACAGAAGTCACGGTCATGGACCCGCTAGCTGCGCAAGCTAGCTCTCCAATCAGCTACACAGACTCACACGCTGACATTTTGGTGAATTTACTGAGGAGTTTGTGAAAGTGAAACAATACAAAAATAATGTTATTGTAAGTTAATAATACTCACACAGACACTCACGTTAGCATATTAGCTCATGCTAACAAAGCTAGTGTTGTTACATTACGATAGCAGAATGAAAACACTCCTACAGACATCACACATGGGACGCTTTAGTAAGTAAGAATTGTTTTAGTTATATTGTAAACAGGGGAGCCGCTAGGGATTTTGGGCCCCATGAAAAGAATCTTTACAGGGCCCCCAACACAGTGTCATTATTTTTTTCTGTATTATAATTTCCCCAAAGGGAATAAGCAGTAGAAAATGGATGGATGGATGGATGGATAATTTCATCATCATTAGGGGCCTCTCTGGGCCCCCCCTCCATCATGGGCCCCTAGAATCCGTCTCCTTTACCCCCCCTTTTCGGCGCCCCTGATTGTAAAACTAAAAGTGTTGAATGGAGAATCCACATGAGTAGAAATGCTATGGATGGCTAGAAGACAAAACGGCACTTCTACTTCCGGTTGAAAGTGCTAAATGGAAGGACAATGCGACACCTGTGTCGTAGCACAACAATAACACACCTTTTCAGTTTATTTGCCTGTTAATTTTTTTTATTCTTAAACTATTTGCAATGTGGCTGTCTGCGTAAAAAAAAAAATTCATAAATTAGCCGCAGGGTTGAAAGCGTAGGAAAAAAGTATTTTGAAAGTATCTTCCGTGGCTCGAGGGAGACGTCTCACAAATAAGCATGAAAACACTCCTACAGACATCACACATGGGACACTTTAGTAAGTAAGAATTGTTTTAGTTATATTGTAAAACTAAAAGTGTTGAATGGAGAATCCATATGAGTAGAACCGCTATGGATGGCTAGAAGACAAAAAGGCACTTCTACTTCCGGTTGAAAGTGCTAAACGGAAGGCACACCTTTTCAGTTTATTTCCCTGTTTATTTTTTGATTCCTAAACCATTTGCAATGTGGCCGTCAGAGAAATAATAAAAATAAAAAAAAAAATCCATAAATTAGCCGCAGGGTTGAAAGCGTAGGAAAAAAGTATTTTGAAAGTATCTTCCGTGGCTCTTGACTACGGAGTCGAGGGAGACGTCTCACAAATAAGCATGAAAACACTCCTACAGACATCACACATGGGACACTTTAGTAAGTAAGAATTGTTTTAGTTATATTGTAAAACTAAAAGTGTTGAATGGAGAATCCATATGAGTAGAACCGCTATGGATGGCGAGAAGACAAAAAGGCACTTCTACTTCCGGTTGAAAGTGCTAAACGGAAGGCACACCTTTTCAGTTTATTTCCCTGTTTATTTTTTGATTCCTAAACCATTTGCAATGTGGCCGTCAGAGAAATAATAAAAAAAATAAAAAAAAATCCATAAATTAGCCGCAGGGTTGAAAGCGTAGGAAAAAAGTATTTTGAAAGTATCTTCCGTGGCTCTTGACTACAGAGTCGAGGGAGACGTCTCACAAATATGCATGAAAACACTCCTGCAGACATCACACATGGGACACTTAAGTAAGTAAGAATTGTTTTAGTTATATTGTAAAACTAAAAGTGTTGAATGGAGAATCCACATGAGTAGAACCGCTATGGATGGCGAGAAGACAAAAAGGCACTTCTACTTCCGGTTGAAAGTGCTAAACGGAAGGCACACCTTTTCAGTTTATTTCCCTGTTCATTTTTTGATTCCTAAACTATTTGCAATGTTGCCGTCAGAGAAATTATGAAAAAAAAAAAAAATCCATAAATTAGCCGCAGGGGTCAAAGCGTAGGTAAAAGGTATTTTGAAAGTCTCCTCACATTGTTTGCTGACGCCAGCAGAAACACGATCATTCCCAGAGTCACTGTGAGCAACGTTTGCTGCTCCCTTTTTGCTCCTTTCAAGCTAAGCACCAAAGTTTTATTGTGACTCGGGCAAGTGCGACTTTGAGATGGATGGAAGAGACCAGCAGGGACCAGCAGAGACCAGCAGGGACCAGCAGGGACCTGCAGAGACCAAGGATGCTGACAATTTGCTGCGGTGGACCTTTGGTGACCTGAAGTGGTGTGTTTGAAAGTAAGAACGTTGCAATAAAGTTCCGGAGTAGATTATTATCATTATTATTATTATAATCATTAGTATTATAATTTTTTTATTGTTATTGTTATTATCATAATAAAATTAATAATAACATAATATTAACATGCATTCATAATATTATTATTATTATTATTGTGTTAATAATACAAATACAATATAATAAATAATAATAATAATGGTAATAATAATAACAAAAATAATAGTTTTCACAAAATCATTATTATTATTATTATTATTATCAGTATTATTATCATCATTAATATAATAACAATAATCATTTTGTTATGATTATTATCATTATTAGTATTATAATCATTAGTATTACAATTGTTTTATTGTTATTGTTATTATCATAATAAAAATAATAACATAATATTAACATGCATTCATAATATTATTGTTATTATTATTATTATTATTGTGTTAATAATACAATTACAATATAATTAAAATTTTTTTAATAATAATAATAGTAATAATAATAATAATAACCATAATATTTACAACTATAAAACTAAAACTAAACTAAAAATAATAATATTAATAATAATGGTGATGATGATAGTAATAATTATAATAAAATAATAATAATAATAATAACAATAATGGTATTGATGATAATAATGATAATAATAATAATAGTAATAATGATAATATAATAATAATTATTATATAATAATAATGATTATGTTAATAATAGTAATAATAATAATAATAAAAATAATGATGATGATGATGATGATGATGATGATGATGATGATGGTATTGATGATAATAATGATAATAATAATAAAAATAATAATAATAATAATAATAATGATAAGATAGATGAGATAGGCTCCAGCGCCCCCGGCGACCCTGAAGGGAATAAGCGGTAGAAAATGGATGGATGGATGGATGATAATATAATAATAATGATTATGCTAATAATAATGATAATAATAATAATGATAATGATGATGATGATGATGATAATAATTATAAAAATTATTATAATAATAATAATAATAATAATAATTATAATAATAATAATAATAAATAGATGTTATTTGTATTGCACATTACATTTGATCAAATAAAGTGTATTTAATTCGATCACCTCATTTTGAAGAAATCTGTTGTTTTATCCACTATGAGAAATTCTTCACGCAAAAACTCCGAAATCTTTTTTTTTCCAGCGAGCTTTGAAAGCAGCGCTCATCCGGTAGGTGGCCCACAATGTTGCATCACGGCGCTGCAAAAAAGTGATCAGAGGCGTGAACGTTCCTCAAATGAGCCTCGGACTCATCGTTCAGACGGAAGAAAGGCATGCTGGGAAGGATCAGTCAGCCGTGTTACCATGGCAACAGATGAGGGTGAACTTTCACCGGCTTTTGCTCCCCCTTGAAGTCAAGTTGACCTCAGTCCAAAAGGTCAAGAAAAAAAACCTTGTTTTTCTAGCAACTTCATTTCTCCTTTTATCTGCTCAGGGACTTAGTCCTGAATATTGAAGTACGCTCTTTATCTATATATATATGTCTATACATATACTGTATATATATATATTTATATATATATATACAGTTGCGGTCAAAAGTGTAGATACACTTGTAAAGAACATCATGTCATGGCTGTCTTGACTTTACAATACTTTCTACAACTCTTATTTTTTTGCGATGTAGTGATTGGAGCACATACTTGTTGCTCACTAAAAACATTCATGAAGTTTGCTTCTTTTATGAATTTATTATGAAAATGTGAGGGTGAAAAGTATACATACAGCAATGTTAATATTTGCTTACATGTCCCTTGGCAAGTTGACCTGCAATAAGGCGCTTTTGGTAGCCATCCACAAGCTTCTGCTTGACCACTTGACCACTAAATTGCTGCACTTCAGCTAAATGTGTTGACATGGACTTGTTTCTTCAGCATTGTCCACACCTTTAAGTCAGGACTTTGGGAAGGCCATTCTAAAACCTTCATTCTAGCTTGATTTAGCCATTCCTTTACCACTTTTGAGGTGTGTTTGGGGGTCATTGTCCTGTTGGAACACCCAACTGCGCCCAAGATCCAACCTCCGGGCTGATGATTTTAATTTGTAGCTACCGTATTTTCCGCACTATTAGCCGCACCTAAAAACCACAAATTTACTCAAAAGCTGACAGTGCGGCTTATAACCCGGTGCGCTTTATATATGGATTAATATTAAGATTCATTTTCATAAAGTTTCGATCTCGCAACTACGGTAAACAGCCGCCATCTTTTTTCCCGGTAGAACAGGAAGCGCTTCTTCTTCTACGCAAGCAACCGCCAAGGTAAGCACCCGCCCCCATAGAACAGGAAGCGCTTCTTCTTCTACTGTAAGCAACCACCCGCCCGCGTAGAAGAAGAAAAAGCGCGCGGATATCACCGTACGTTTCATTTCCTTTGTGTGTTTACATCTGTAAAGACCACAAAATGGCTCCTACTAAGCGTCAGGGATCCGGTTCATGAAAAGATGCAATCTCTCCATCCGCACACGGATTACTATTTCACAGCAACTGATATTCCTGTGAACCGCACTGTGGATACAACGGGAGCACGTACGGTGAATATTCGCACCACAGGGAATGAGAAGTCATCCTTCACTGTGGTTCTAGCTTGCCATGCTAATGGCCAGAAACTTCCACCCATGGTGATATTCAAAAGGAAGACCTTGCCAAAAGAGACCTTTCCAGCCGGCGTCATCATAAAAAGCTAACTCGAAGGGATGGATGAAGAAAAGATGAGCGAGTGGTTAAGGTAAGTTTAAGTTTACGCGAAGAGGCCGGGTGGCTTTTTTCACGCAGCTCCGTCCATGTTGATATACGACTCCATGCGCGCCCACATCACGCTGGTTTTTAATATATTATTAAAGTTTGACTGACCTATCTGACTGTTTTTTTGACATTCCTTTAGCGCAGTTAGATGCGGCTTATAACACGGGGCGGCTTATAGGTGGACAAAGTTTTGAAATATGCCGTTCATTGAAGGCGCGGCTTATAACCCAGGGCGCCTTATGGTGCGGAAAATACGGTAAATTTTTAAAACAACTTTCCGTTCCCCGAGTTCCCAATGAACGGACAAGAGGCTGTCTTTGTTGCACCAAGCAAAGGCTTGGAAAAATTCCATTGTGTACGATGGGAGGAGACGGGAGGGGGTTATCTATTTGTCATCGAAGACCTGCTCAAGCTGAATCCAGGACCAGCCCAAGCCCGAGGCGTCTTTTTTTTTTTGTGTGTGTTAATGTCACCGAAAACAATGACTGTTTACATACCGTATTTTCCGCACTATAAGGCGCACCTAAAAACCACAAATTTTCTCAAAAGCTGACAGTGCGCCTTATAACCCGGTGCGCTTTATATATGGATTAATATTACGATTCATTTTCATAAAGTTTCGATCTCGCAACTTCGGTAAACAGCCGCCATCTTTTTTCCCGGTAGAACAGGAAGCGCTTCTTCTTCTACGCAAGCAACCGCCAAGGTAAGCACCCGCCCCCATAGAACAGGAAGCGCTTCTTCTTCTACTGTAAGCAACCACCCGCCCGCGTAGAAGAAGAAAAAGCGCGCAGATATCACCGTACGTTTCATTTCCTTTGTGTGTTTACATCTGTAAAGACCACAAAATGGCTCCTACTAAGCGACAGGGATCCGGTTCATGAAAAGACGCAATCTCTCCATCCGCACACGGATTACTATTTCACAGCAACTGCCTAAAGACTTTCAAGAAAAGCTGGCTACTTTCCGTGCATATTGTAAAAACAAGATAGCTGAAAAAAAGATCCGGCCAGAGAACATTATCAACATGGACGAGGTTCCACTGACTTTTGATATTCCTGTGAACCGCACTGTGGATACAACGGGAGCAAGTACGGTGAATATTCGCACCACAGGGAATGAGAAGTCATCCTTCACTGTGGTTCTAGCTTGCCATGCTAATGGCCAGAAACTTCCACCCATGGTGATATTCAAAAGGAAGACCTTGCCAAAAGAGACCTTTCCAGCCGGCGTCATCATAAAAGCTAACTCGAAGGGATGGATGGATGAAGAAAAGATGAGCGAGTGGTTAAGGTAAGTTTAAGTTTACGCGAGGAGGCCGGGTGGCTTTTTTCACGCAGCTCTGTCCATGTTGATATACGTATGTTTGTGATTGCACATTTGCGTACATTTTGGGAGTGAACAGAGTTGTTAGAACGCTGGTTTTTAATATATTATTAAAGTTTGACTGACCTATCTGACTGTTTTTTTTTGACATTCCTTTAGCGCAGTTAGATGCGGCTTACAACACGGGGCGGCTTATAGGTGGACAAAGTTTTGAAATATGCCGTTCATTGAAGGCGCGGCTTATAACCCAGGGCGCCTTATGGTGCGGAAAATACGGTAATCCTCCTTTTTCATTGTCCCATTTAAAGCAGCAGTTCCATTGGCAGCAAAACAGGCCCAGAGCATAATACTACCACCACCGTGCTTGACGGTAGGCATGGTGTTCCTGGGATTAAAGGCCTCACCTTTTCTCCTCCAAACATATTGCTGGGTATTGCTACAGTGCATTAAAAAAAAAAACACCTGTGACCACCTGTGGTGCCCTCAGGTGGTCAGGGAGAGCGTTCCACAGACTGGGAGCAGCCATAGTTCAGAGCTTTGACCTTGGAGGTTGGAGGAGGTTAGCCTGTCCAGAGTGGGGATTGAACCAGGAACCCTCAGGTTGCTGGCACGGCCACTCTCCCAACTTCGCCACGCTGTCCCCCTGAGTGGAACAGGAAGCCAGTGAAGGGCTTCCTGGCTCAGTGCTCTCCCTGACCACCTGAGGACACCACAGACTGTGGATGCTTTTAAAAAAGGCTTAAAAGTGCTTCTTTTTAAAAAAAGCCTTTTTTTTTTTTTAGATACATGCATACTAGTTATAGTTATTTGGCTGTTCTGGTTTTTATTTTTATTTATTTCTTTATTATCTTTTTATTTACTTATTTATTTATTTATTTATTTATTTATTTATTTATTATTTTTTTAATACATTGTAGCACTTTGAGATTGTTTACTCAATATAAAGTGCTTTTTACAAATAAAATCTATTATTATTATTATTATTATTATTATTAAGGGATTTGAGAATTGGTGTGATGTGGTGGTATTTCTGCACTCTCATCAGGATCCTAGCAGCACTATTCTGTAAGTACTGCATCTTCTGGGTGTTCAAGAAGTGAGTTGTAGTAGTCTAGCCTGGAGGAGACAAAGGTGTCTAGTCTGGAGGAGACAAAGGTGTCTAGTCTGGAGGAGACAAAGGTGTCTAGCCTGGAGGAGACAAAGGTGTCTAGTCTGGAGGAGACAAAGGTGTCTAGTCTGGAGGAGACAACGGTGTCTAGCCTGGAGGAGACAAAGGTGTCTAGCCTGGAGGAGACAAAGGTGCCTAGCCTGGAGGAGACAAAGGTGTCTAGCCTGGAGGAGACAAAGGTGTCTAGCCTGGAGGAGACAAAAAAGTCTAGTCTGGAGGAGACAAAGGTGTATAGCCTGGAGGAGACAAAGGTGTCTAGTCTGGAGGAGACAAAGGTGTCTAGCCTGGAGGAGACAAAGGTGTCTAGCCTGGAGGAGACAAAGGTGTATAGCCTGGAGGAGACAAAGGTGTCTAGCCTGGAGGAGACAAAGGTGTCTTGTCTGGAGGAGACAAAGGTGTCTAGTCTAGAGGAGACAAAGGTGTCTAGCCTGGAGGAGACAAAGGTGTCTAGTCTGGAGGAGACAAAGGTGTCTAGTCTGGAGGAGACAAAGGTGTCTAGCCTGGAGGAGACAAAGGTGTCTAGTCTGGAGGAGACAAAGGTGTCTAGTCTGGAGGAAACAAAGGTGTCTAGTCTGGAGGAGACAAAGGTGTCTAGTCTGGAGGAGAAAAAGGTGTCTAGCCTGGAGGAGACAAAGGTGTCTAGTCTGGAGGAGACAAAGGTGTCTAGCCTGGAGGAGACAAAGGTGTCTAGCCTGGAGGAGACAAAGGTGTCTAGCCTGGAGGAGACAAAGGTGTCTAGCCTGGAGGAGACAAAGGTGTCTAGCCTGGAGGAGACAAAGGTGTCTAGCCTGGAGGAGACAAAGGTGTCTAGCCTGGAGGAGACAAAGGTGTCTTGTCTGGAGGAGACAACGGTGTCTAGCCTGGAGGAGACAAAGGTGTCTAGCCTGGAGGAGAAAAAGGTGTCTAGCCTGGAGGAGACAAAGGTGTCTAGCCTGGAGAAGACAAAGGTGTCTAGCCTGGAGAAGACAAAGGTGTCTAGCCTGGAGGAGACAAAGGTGTCTAGCCTGGAGGAGACAAAGGTGTCTAGCCTGGAGGAGACAAAGGTGTCTAGCCTGGAGGAGACAAAGGTGTCTAGTCTGGAGGAGACAAAGGTGTCTAGTCTGGAGGAGACAAAGGTGTCTAGTCTGGAGGAGACAAAGGTGTCTAGCCTGGAGGAGACAAAGGTGTCTAGCCTGGAGGAGACAAAGATGTCTAGCCTGGAGGAGACAAATATGTCTAGTCTGGAGGAGACAAAGATGTCTAGCCTGGAGGAGACAAAGGTGTCTAGTCTGGAGGAGACAAAGGTGTCTAGCCTGGAGGAGACAAATGTGTCTAGTCTGGAGGAGACAAAGGTGTGGACGAGCCTCTCGGCATCAGAAAGAGTGAATGGCGTGGCCTGCAGACCTGCAGCGAAGCGGGTGTGCCAGGACCGGCTTCGAGATCAGCGACAGGTGCGTAGATGACCCAGCTGGGCGTGTTTATCTAATCACCTGTCGCTCTGTTAAAGGCAGCAGCCGGGAAGGAGAAAAAGGTTGGAGCACGAGCGGAAGCCAGAGCGAGAACTGGCAAGAACTATGGCTGAAAAGCATAACAACAGACATTTATTGCAAAATAAACCCAGGTGCATGTCTATGAAGGTGGGAGGGCCCTATCCCTAGGTGCATGTCTATGAAGGTGGGAGGGGCCTATCCCCAGGTGCATGTCTATGAAGGTGGGAGGGGCCTATCCCCAGGTGCATGTCTATGAAGGTGGGAGGGGCCTATCCCCAGGTGCATGTCTTTGGAGGTGGGAGGGGCCTATCCCCAGGTGCATGTCTATGAAGGTGGGAGGGGCCTATCCCCAGGTGCATGTCTTTGGAGGTGGGAGGGGCCTATCCCCAGGTGCATGTCTTTTGAGGTGGGAGGGGCCTATCCCCAGGTGCATGTCTTTGGAGGTGGGAGGGGCCTATCCCCAGGTGCATGTCTTTTGAGGTGGGAGGGGCTAACCCGGGCCCACACGCCTGCTAGAAAACACTATGTCAATAGCATTGAGCGACCAAGAGATTAGCTCCATCTTGCCTGGGTATCTTTCGTCTTCTGAAGCTTTGTCTGCGGTGTTATGTCCCTTATTCCACAGTGACTTGTTTTGCACCTGTGTCCCACAGTTGAGATAGTCCAATCAACTAGTCATCTTTTTGATGGTTTACCAACAACACATTTTTTATTGCAAGGTTGAACACTCTTGGGCTAGAAGACGGTTTAATGTCTCCACTCACATTGTCCCACATTTTCACCCCCGCTATAGACAACGTTTGAGCCTTGGATGTGGAATTTATCATGTGATGTTTGAATTTCAGGACACTTTTGAGTCCATGTGGACCATCTCTGAGTGAAAACAGACTCAATGGCACCAGGACTCTACTATTTGGGTAAATTTCAGACCTTTTGGTGCCACTGGGACATTAAAGAACAAGTCCTTTGTGGGGGAACCATGGAGTTTAGTCCTAGTTGGTGGAGCCCTGAGACCATTAGACCTTTTTGTGGAACTCTCAGAATAAGTCCTCTTTGGGGAACTCTGAGACCATTGACTTCCTTGCGTAGGCTCCACTTCCTTTAGGGTCCTTTCTGGTGGAAAAGTGCCCCTGAACGTAGTACTTAAGTTGCCCTACTGGCCTAAGGATGTTTTCATTCCGTGCGGCTTCCTTTTAAAAACCAACATGTATGTTAGGCTGATAGATCCGTAGGTGTGACCAATTGTTTGTGTTTTTAATTAATCAAAGATTACATGTAAATGTAAACCCTGAAAGGGTCCAGGAAGGTACCATTTGCCTTTTGGTGCCACTGCGACATTAAAGAACTTTGTGGGGGAACCATGGGATTTAGTCCTAGTTGGTGGAGCCCTGAGACCATTAGACCTTTTGGTGGGACTCTCAGAATAAGTCCTCTTTGGGTGACTCTGAGATCGTTGACTTCCTTGCGTAAAAGTGGATAGGCTCACCTTTCTTTAGGGTCCGTTCTGGTGGACAAAGTGCCCCTGAACGTAGTACTTAAGTCGCCCTACTGGTCTAAGGAAGTTTTCATTCCCTGCGGCTTCCTTTTAAAAACCAAAATGTATGTTAGGCTGATAGATCCGTAGGTGTGAATTATTGTTTGTGTTTTTAAACAATCAAGATTACATGTAAATGTAAACCCTGGAGGGGTCAAGGAAGGTCCCATTTGCACTTGGGAGAAGAAATGCACGAAACAATGGCGCCAGGACTCTACTATTTGGGTATATTTCACACCTTTTGGTGCCACTTGGACATTAAAGAACAAGTCCTTTGTGGGGGAACCATGGAGTTTAGTCCTAGCTGGTGGAGCCCTGAGACCATTAGACCTTTTGGTGGAACTCTCAGAACAAGTCCTCTTTGGGGGACTCTGAGACCATTGACTTCCTTGCGTAGGATCCACTTCCTTTAGGGTCCTTTCTGGTGGAAAAGTACCCCTGAACGTAGTACTTATATCGCCCTACTGGCCTAAGGAAGTTTTCATTCCCTGCGGCTTCCTTTTAAAAACCAACATGCATGTTAGGCTGATTGATTCGTAGATGTGAATGATTGTTTGTGTTTTTAATTAACCAAAGATTACATGTAAATGTAAATGCTGGAAGGGTCCAGGAAGGTACCATTTGCCTTTTGGTGCCACCGCGACATTAAAGAACGAGTCCTATGTGGGGGAACCATGGGATTTAGTCCGAGTTGGTGGAGCCCTGAGACCATTAGACCTTTTGGTGGGACTCTCAGAATAAGTCCTCTTTAGGTGACTCTGAGATTGTTGACTTCCTTGCGTAAAAGTGGATAGGCTCCTCTTTCTTTAGAGTCCGTTCTGGTGGAAAAAGTGCCTCTGAACGTAGTACTTAAGTCCCCCAACTGGCCTAAGGAAGTTTTCATTCCCTGCGGCTTCCTTTTAAAAACCAACATGTATGTTAGGCTGATTGATTCGTAGGTGTGAATGATTGTTTGTGTTTTTAATTAATCAAAGATTAAATGTAAATGTAAACCCTGGAAGGGTCCACGAAGGTACCATTTGCCTTTTGGTGCGACTGCGTCATTAAAGAACGAGTCCTTTGTGGGGGAACCATGGGATTTAGTCCGAGTTGGTGGAGCCCTGAGACCTTTAGACCTTTTGGTGGGACTCTCAGAATAAGTCCTCTTTGGGTGACTCTGAGATTGTTGACTTCCTTGCATAGGCTCCCCTTTCTTTAGGGTCCGTTCTGATGGAAAAAGTGCCCCTGAACGTAGTACTTAAGTCGCCCTACTGGTCTAAGGAAGTTTTCATTCCCTGCGGCTTCCTTTTAAAAACCAACATGCATGTTAGGCTGATAGATCCGTAGGTGTGAATGATTGTTTGTGTATTTAAACAATCAAGATTACATGTAAATATAAACCCTGGAGGGGTCCAGGAAGGTCCCATTTGCACTTGGGAGAAGAAATGTACTAAACAATGGCGCCAGGACTCTACTACTTGGGTATATTTCAGACCTTTTGGTGCCACTGGGACATTAAAGAACGAGTCCTTTTGTGGGGGAACCATGGAGTTTAGTCCTAGCTGGTGGAGCCCTAAGACCATTAGACCTTTTGGTGGAACTCTCAGAATAAGTCCTCTTTGGGGGACTCTGAGACCATTGACTTCCTTGCGTAGGCTCCACTTCCTTTAGGGTCCTTTCTGGTGGAAAAGTGCCCCTGAACATAGTACTTATATCGCCCTACAGGCCTAAGGAAGTTTTTATTCCCTGCGGCTTCCTTTTAAAAACCAACATGCATGTTAGGCTGATTGATCCGAGGGGGGGGAATGATTGTTTGTGTTTTTAATTAATCAAAGATTACATGTAAATGTAAACCCTGGAAGGGTCCAGGAAGGTACCATTTGCCTTTTGGTGCCACTGCAACATTAAAGAACGAGTCCTTTGTGGGGGAACCATGGGATTTAGTCCTAGTTGGTGGAGCCCCGAGACCATTAGACCTTTTGGTGGGACTCTCAGAATAAGTCCTCTTTGGGTGACTCTGAGATCGTTGACTTCCTTGCGTAAAAGTGGATAGGCTCCCCTTTCTTTAGGGTCTGTTCTGGTGGAAAAAGTGCCCCTGAACGTAGTACTTAAGTCGCCCTACTGGTCTAAGGAAGTTTTCATTCCCTGCGGCTTCCTTTTAAAAACCAACATGTATGTTAGGCTAATAGATCCATAGGTGTGAAAAATTGTTTGTGTTTTTAAACAATCAAATGTATATCCTGGAGGGGTCCAGGAAGGTCCCATTTGTACTTGGGAGAAGAAATGCACTTAACAAGGGCCCCAGGACTCTACTACTTGGGTATATTTCAGACCTTTTGGTGCCACTGGGACATTAAAGAACAAGTCCTTTGTGGGGGAACCATGGAGTTTAGTGCTAGTTGGTGGAGCCCTGAGACCATTAGACCTTTTGGTGGAACCCTCTGAATAAGTCCACTTTGGGGGACTCCGAGACCATTGACTTCCTTGCATAGGCTCCACTTCCTTTAGGGTCTGTTCCGGTGGAAAAAGTGCCTCTGAACGTAGTACTTAAGTTGCCCGACTGGCCTAAGGAAGTTTTCATTCCCTGCGGCTTCCTTTTAAAAACCAAACATGTATGTTAGGCTGATAGATCTGTAGGTGTGAACAATTGTTTGTGTTTTTAATTAATCAAAGATTAAATGTAAAGGTAAACCCTGGAAGGGTCCAGGAAGGTACCATTTGCCTTTTGGTACCACTGCGACATTAAAGAACGAGTCCTTTGTGGGGGAACCATGGGATTTAGTCCGAGTTGGTGGAGCCCTGAGACCTTTAGACCTTTTGGTGGGACTCTCAGACTAAGTCCTCTTTGGGTGACTCTGAGATCGTTGACTTCCTTGCGTAAAAGTGGATAGGCTTACCTTTCTTTAGGGTCCGTTCTGGTGGAAAAAGTGCCCCTGAACGTAGTACTTAAGTTGCCCTACTGGTCTAAGGAAGTTTTCATTCCCTGCGGCTTCCTTTTAAAAACCAACATGTATGTTAGGCTGATAGATCCGTAGGTGTGAACAATTGTTTGTGTTTTTAATTAATCAAAGATTACATGTAAATGTAAACCCTGGAAGGGTCCAGGAAGGTACCATTTGTCTTTTGGTGCCACTGCGACATTAAAGAACGAGTCCTTTGTGGGGGAACCATGGGATTTAGTCCTAGTTGGTGGAGCCCTGAGACCATTAGACCTTTTGGTGGAACTCTCAGAATAAGTCCTCTTTGGGTGACTCTTAGATCGTTGACTTCCTTGCGTAAAAGTGGATAGGCTCCCCTTTCTTTAGGGTCCGTTCTGGTGGAAAAAGTGCCCCTGAACGTAGTACTTAAGTCGCCCTACTGGTCTAAGGAAGTTTTCATTCCCTGCGGCTTCCTTTTAAAAACCAACATGTATGTTAGGCTGATAGATCCGTAGGTGTGAATGATTGTTTGTGTATTTAAACAATCAAGATTACATGTAAATGTAAACCCTGGAGGGGTCCAGGAAGGTCCCATTTGCACTTGGGAGAAGAAATGCACTTAACAATGGCCCCAGGACTCTACTATTAGGGTATATTTCAGACCCTTTGGTGCCACTGGGACATTAAAGAACAAGTCCTTTGTGGGCGAACCATGGAGTTTGGTCCTAGCTGGTGGAGCCCTGAGACCATTAGACTTTTTGGTGGAACTCTCAGAACAAGTCCTCTTTGGGGGACTCTGAGACCATTGACTTCCTTGCGTAGGCTCCACTTCCTTTAGGGTCCTTTCTGGTGGAAAAGTGCCCCTGAACGTAGTACTTATATCGCCCTACTGGTCTAAGGAAGTTTTTATTCCCTGCGGCTTCCTTTTAAAAAACAACATGTGGGGGAACCATGGGATTTAGTCCTAGTTGGTGGAGCCCTGAGACCATTAGACCTTTTGGTGGAACTCTCAGAATAAGTCCTCTTTGGGTGACTCTGAGATCGTTGACTTCCTTGCGTAAACGTGGATAGGCTCCCCTTTCTTTAGGGTCCGTTCTGGTGGAAAAGTGCCCCTGAACGTAGTACCTAAGTCCCCCTACTGGTCTTCAGGAAGTTTTCATTCCCTGCGGCTTCCTTCTAAAAACCAACATGTATGTTAGGCTGATAGATCCGTAGGTGTGAATGATTGTTTGTGTTTTTAAACAATCAAAGAGGACCTTGACCCACAAGACAGGACCAATCAGAACATATCCTGAGCTATGTATCTACAGTAGGGAAGGGATTGCACACTTTGGACAATTTGGTCTACTGAATGTGGACACAACTGGAGGTACATCTGAAAGATGTGCCATCCATCCATCCATCCATCCATCCATCCATCCATCCATCCATTTTCGTCCGCTTATCTGGGTCTGAGTCGCCTGGTCAGAAACCCGGACCTGTCGGTGTGTGAGACATAGACTGCAAGTGGCGCCAGTTCTGGTTAAATAGGACGATGTCACCTTCGGACAATTGCTCGGTGGCTAGTGATGGATGGTAACTACGAGTGCTGCAGTATTGACATAATGCCAACGTGGAGGCCATCTTTGCTATGGCCCCTGATGGACGGTCATGACCCAGAAGGTGCTCAGTGAACACATGAATGAGACAGAGTGATGGATTGCTGGTGGAAGGGAGATGGCCTGTGGGTCAACCAAGTCATTTTTAGGCGAATGATTGACATGTCTGACCTCACCTGAGTAGTGTCTCATTCAAGTTCAGATGATCAAATCCTAGTTTTTAATTCTGAGTCCAGTTACAAATGACTGGACGTCCAAGCAGGTGCAGAGTCGACACAATCTTTCGCTCCTCACTAATTTTCCCTGCCACACTCCCAGTCTCTCGCCCCGAAGTGACAGCCGGAGCTACACTGCTGCCCGTTGCTTAGCAACCCACCCCGCCTCAGTAAGTGAACCTCCGCGATGGAGCTTCTTGAAAAGCAGACGTCTTATCTCAGCAGTCATTCCGCCTCAAAGCAGGGGAGTGTGAGTAAGAAGGGCTGGTGTGTTACTGTACTCACTCGCAGGGAGGAACCTTTTTATTAACGCAGCTCACGGTTCTTCAAAGTACTGTGAACTCACTACCTCCAATCCTCAGTGATCATGTCCCCCGTCTGATGAAGTCAGGTTTGGCAGACTCTTACGAGTGAAAACCAGTTCCATTCAGCAATTTAGGATTTGTTTCCTTTTAAAAAACACTTCATTGTGGTCTACATAACACGTGATGACGGTTCTTTGGTAAACATTTTCCATAGATTTTGCTGTAAAAAGATACCTTCAAGCCACTTTTGGCTGCCTAACTGGTCCATTGCCAAACACAGTAGACACTGATCCAATTAAAAGTAGTTTTTAGGAAAATCATTCTGTACTTTGTAGCAGGACAGTGATGCTATTGTCTTGCAGTAGAAGGCTAAGCTTGCTACACAACATTGCTGAGGTGTCATTCATACATTTCTAACCTACTGTTATTACTTACCGTTTCATTGTCTCCTCCATTGCCATAAAAGTAGTCTTTCGTAAAATCTTTTTTTGTGGGTGAAACAGGACTCTTCTTTGCACACACTTGGAGCGACTTCCTTGCATCCTTCAGATGAGGCAGAAAGTTAGTGTATTAGTTAGTGTTAGTGGCCTGCTCCCGAAAGAAAATACTGAATTGTTTGATAAATAATATATTTGAATTCAGATTGTCTGCACTTGTGGCGACGCCAAACTCACTAACAGGTGGCAAGAAGGGTTGGTGTTGCATAACGTCGCTCCTCTGAATGATCCACTCCCACGTAATTAAGCAGTGTAGTGGTGTCATTATTGAGACGGAAGGGTTTTTCAGTGCTTTGGCCGGAAGACCAGGATCGATGTCGTCTCCCAGTGAAGCTAATGTTGCTTCAGAAGGACCAAAGATTGAAACCTTGAAACTTCAATACAAAATACAAGATAGTGAAAGTCAACTTAAGAAAAATATATTTGGATCAGTCGCAGTCTTAAGTCTATGACCAGTCTGTTACTGTCCAGGGTCTCCGGGTATATATCTATCTATCTATCTATCTATCTATCTATCTATCTATCTATCTATCTATCTATCTCATACTTGTCAACCTTGAGACCTCCGATTTCGGGAGGTGGGGGTGGGCGTGGTCGGGGTGGGACGGGGGCGTGGTTGGGGGCGTGGCTAAAAGGGGAGGAGTATATTTACAGCTAGAATTCACCAAGTCAAGTATTTCATATATATATATATATATATATATATATATATTAGAGATGCGCGGATAGGCAATTTATTTCATCCGCAACCGCGTCAGAAAGTCGTCAACCATCCGCCATCCACCCGATGTAACGTTTGATCAGAACTGCACCCGCCCGCCATCCGCCCGCACCCGCCCGAAGTTTTATTTACGGAGGCAATAATTGAGCATGGATTTCCAATCGCACTGGCTGATCACATGGGACAGTTAAATGTTTGTAATGCAACCTTTAAAAATCATTACGCGGTGATCGCGGTCCCAAAAATAAACTTTTCTTGCATGATAATGTCCAGAAAAATTTGCTTTATATTACTATAGAGTCCTTTTAACGAATGAGTTTGATGGTTTATCACAAACCTTAAATGAAAGAAGTCCTTTGTTCTCCTGCACCGCATGCACTTTGGCCTTGCTTCGTGTTTGGTGCGCAATCCTGTCGGCTGTATTTCACAGCACGACATACTGTTAGAAAAGTGATGGTTTTAGCAACATTTTAACCTGTCTGAATGCTAATAATCATTTTGCGTCGGGGGGCGAAGCCCTGAACCCTCCACCAGGACTTTGTCCTGGACCTACCGGGGCCTGCGGCCCTTGGACCCTGGCTACTAGGTTTTTCTGATTTCAAAAGTTGGCAGGTATGGTGAGGTTATAAAGCTTTTGCCTGTTAAAGAAAGGAGACTGATCCAATGCAGCACAGTCTTTCGCGTGCCACGCTGTCACGACCCAGACGCACACCAGTGCGCAATCATATGGGAGCCGCGCTGAGCGCACCTCCAAGCGCGTCTCGCTGCAGGCGACGGCCAGGTATGGGCCCACGCTCCAGCGCCATCCATTTTCAGGGCTAGTTGATTCGGCAGGTGGGTTGTTACACACTCCTTAGCGGGTTCCGACTTCCATGGCCACCGTCCTGCTCTCTATATCAACCAGGGTGAGCCCCACCCCTTTCGTGAGCGCACTGCACGCGCAGTGACCCCTGTTACGCGCCCCCGGCAACAGGGGTGGCGGGCAGGTAAGCTGCGCGGGCTGAGCGCGCGGAGTGACCCATGTTACGAGCCCCCGGCCACGGGGGTGGCGGGCAGGTAAGCTGCTTACCTGCTGCGCGTGACGCCGGCCGCGGCGAAGGCGGACGAGGCGGGGTGTCGGTGCGGTGGGCGCGGTGGTGACCCTGGACGTGCGTCGGGCCCTTCTCGTGGATCGCCTCAGCTACGGCTCCCGGTGGGGCCCTCTCGGGGGAAGGGGCCTCGGTCCGGGACCCCGGCAAGGCGTCCCTTCTCCGCTCCGTAAAAGTGTCCATCTCTTTTCTTTTTTTTTCTTCTGTTGTGGCATATGCTGCAGATGCCTGCTCGTTTTTCATATGTGGGTAACAACATTTAACTATGTATATATATTTACCAATTGGTTTAACTGCCACCCGCAAAAAAAAAAAAAAAAAAAAAAAAAAAAAAAAAATCTAATTAATCCGCCCAACCCGACCCGCGCGCGGATACAATCTTATTTTTTTTAATTTCATCCGCCCGATCCGCGGATAATCCGCGGACTCCGCGGTTGTGCCCGCAAACCGCGCATCTCTAATATATATATATATATATATAAGAAATACTTGACATTCAGTGAATTCTAGCTATATATATATATATATATATATATATATATATATATATATATATATTTTATTATATATATATATATTTTATTTTATTTTATTATATGTATATATATATATATATATATATATATATATATATATATATATATATATATATATATATATATATATATATATATAAAATAAATACTTGAATTTCAGTGTTCATTTATTTACACATATACACACACATAACACTCATCTACTCATTGTTGAGTTAAGGGTTGAATTGTCCATCCTGGTTCTATTCTCTGTCACAAATTTTTCGAACCATGCTGAACACCCTCTCTGTCAATGTTTATTTTTTATTTTTATATATATATCTGATGATGCATTGCTGTGTGGCACGCACAAAAGTGCTTTCATCAAATGCACTAGATGGCAGTATTGTCCTGTTTAAGAGTGTCACAACATTGCTGTTTACGGCAGACGAACTGCTTTACGGTATACAAAAAAGTGACTGTTGTTGTTGTGTGTTGTTGCCGCGCTGGGAGGACGTTAATGAAACTGCCTAACAATAAACCCACATAAGAAACCAAGAACTCGCCCTCCATCATTCTACAGTTATAACGTGATTGGGCAGGTACGCTTTTTTATATTGTGGAGGACCTGAGTCCGCCTGAATTTCGGGAGATTTTGGGGAGAAAATTTGTCCCGGGAGGTTTCCGGGAGAGGCGCTGAATTTCGGGAGTCTCCCGGAAAATCCGGGAGGGTTGGCAAGTATGATCTATCTATCTATCTATCTATCTATCTATCTATCTATCTATCTATCTATCTATCTATCTATCTATCTATCTATCTATCTATCTATCTATCTATCTATCTATCTATCTATCTATCTATCTATCTATCTATCTATTTAGATAGATAGATATATTGATTACAGAGCGCACCGGAATATAAGCCACACCCACTAAATTGTAGAAGACATTTTTTTTCCATATATTGGCCGCACTGGACTATAAGTCGCGGATATATACTGTATGTTGTAAAATGTTTTCCGCAAACATTTTTATTTACATACAAACGTACCTTAATTGTTTTCCAAACGGTGTCTGCAACAAGGCAGTAAAACGGCTGATCAAACAAAACGTCAGTCATGGTCATGGAGCCACTAGCTGCGCAAGCTAGCTCTCCAATCAGCTAAACAAACTCAATAACTCCACGCTGGCGTTTTGCTGAATTTACCGAGGAATTTGTGAAAGTGAAACAATACAACAAGAATGTAAGTTAATAATACTAACACAGACACTCGTAGACGTGTTAGCATATTAGCTAATGCTAACAACGCTGGCTTGATTACATCACGATAGCAGGTACAAATATGCATGCAAACACTCCTACAGACATCACACATGGGACACTTTAGTAAGTAAGAATAGTTGTAGTTATATTGTAAAACTTACAAACGTTGCTTAGGGTGATGAATGAAGAATCCACACGAGTAGAAACGCTATGGACGCTTATTTCCGGTTTACATTAAAACAGGAAGAGCATTTTATACCTGCAGTGAGCGAACTCTTCCAAGTCTGGCACGTTCATGCGCTGACAATCGAAGGTGTAAATATCTCTTTAAGGCCTGCTGCGTGTCTGTGAAGCAAGACAGTGTCAAAATATGTCATACTTGCCAACCCTCCCGGATTTTCCGGGAGACTCCCGAAATTCAGCGCCTCTCCCGAAAACCTCCCGGGACAAATTCTCTCCCGAAATTCAGGTGGAGTTGGAGGCCACGCCCCCTCCAGCTCCATGCGGACCTGAGTGACGTGTTGACAGCCTGTTCTCACGTCCGCTTTCCCACAATATAAACAGCTAATGATCGAGGGCGAGTTCTTGGTTTCTTATGTGTGTTTATTGTTAGGTAGTTTCATTAACGTCCTCCCAGCGCGGTAACAACACACAACAACAGCAGTCAAGTTTCCGTCCAGCGTAAAGCAGTTCGTCTGCCGTAAACAGCAATGTTGTCACACTTTTAAGCAGGACAATACTGCCATCTACTGTACATGCATATGTGACCCACCCATAATGTGTCACATTTTTGTGTTGATTTATTTATTTTATTTTGTGGTTTGAATTCGTTTTTGGAGCTGTCATTCCACATTTATCAGTATTCACATTGGTCAGTAGGGGGCAGTAGGGCGTTTCTTCCCAATTGAATGCTATCACCTGCAGACCGGAAGTGTCTTGTCATTCTGATGAGAGCGACCAGTCTGTGAACAATTGAAACGTCCTGTGTGCTTTTTCCTCCTGTATAACAGGTTAGTTTTGGTGAATCAACTCACTGAATATAATCCATGTGATCTTTATAAGTATAAGTACACATTCTGATGGTGGAGCCTAACTCTAAAGTGTTTGTGAGTTGTAGTTTGTATTTGTGAATGAATCCGGTGCACAGCTGCAGTAATCAATACAAAAAGGCGACGTGAGTGCACAATGTTTATATAGGAACTTCTGATCCTAATTCAGACTCCCAAATTAGAGCTCCCGTTTTCTTATTGATTTTATAATGTATATTTGTATAATGTGTGTGTTCTGAAATAGTGACAGAGAATAGAACAAGGATGGACAATTCAACCCTTAACTCAACAATGAGTAGATGAGTGTTATGTGTGTGTAAATGTGTAAATAAATGAACACTGAAATTCAAGTATTTCTGTTATTTATTTATATATATATATATATATATATATATATATATATATATATATATATGTAATAAATATATATATATATATATATATATATATATATATATATATATATATATATATATATATATATAAATAGCTAGAATTCACTGAAAGTCAAGTATTTCTTATATATATATATATATATATATATATATCTTAACCACGCCCCCAACCACGCCCCCCGCCCCACGCCCCCGACCACGCCCCCACCCCCCACCCACCCACCTCCCGAAATCGGAGGTCTCAAGGTTGGCAAGTATGAAATATGTTGACTTCATTCCATTTGATCTGCACCGTCATTAGCATCTCCTCTGCACACGTGGCCTCAAAGGAGCCGAAGAAGGACCAGATGGAGGTTTTTAGAGGGGGTCTGCTGGGAAGAACTTCTCAGAGTTAGCGACGTGTAGCGAACTATCCTTAATCGCCTTCACGACCAAAGGAATCCCGCCTGGTAAAGACGGATGCCGAGACGTTTTCCTGCAAAACGTCGACTTGATGATTCACAGAGTCGGACTCCAGCCGAGCGCCCCGCGGGGTGTTGGCGTGTTTGTTGGTGGGAGAGATAACTCTTCTCATCCCGATCAGCTGCAGACGCCTGTCAAAACATGGACCCCTGCTGTGTTCTTCTCACACATACGCCACTCGGTGGCGCTGGAATCAGACGCCAGTGTCTGACCGCGTTTGGAAGAGATTGTCCAAACTACGGCCGGTTGTCATGAGTTTGATAAGGAACCTGGGTGCCCACATCACATGGACAAAGATAAGACCTTCTGGAGGAAAGTTCTGTGGTCGGATGAAACAAAAATGGAGCTGTTTGGCCACAATACCCAGCAATATGTTTGGAGGAGAAAAGGTGAGGTCTTTAATCCCAGGAACACCACTCCTACCGCCAAGCATGGTGGTGGTAGTATTATGCTCTGGGCCTGTTTTGCTGCCAATGGAACTGCTGCTTTAAATGGGACAATGAAAAAGGAGGATTAGCTCCAAATTGTTCAGGACAAGCTAAAATCATCAGCCCGGAGGTTGGGTCTTGGGCGCAGTTGGGTGTTCCAACAGGACAATGACCCCAAACACACCTCAAAAGTGATAAAGGAATGGCTAAATCAGGCTAGAATGAAGGTTTCAGAATGTCTTTCCCAAAGTCCTGACTTAAACGTGTGGACAATGCTGAAAAAACAAGTCCAACACATTTATCTGAACTGCAGCAATTTAGTGGTCAAGTGGTCAAGCAGAAGCTTGTGGATGGCTACCAAAAGCGCCTTATTGCAGGTAAACTTGCCAAGGGACATGTAAGCAAATATTAACATTGCTGTATGTATACTTTTCACCCTCACATTTTCATAAAAGAAGCAATCTTCATGAATGTTTTTTGTGAGCAACAAGTATGTGCTCCAATCACTACATCACAAAAAAATAAGAGTTGTAGAAATGATTGAAAACTCAAGACAGCCATGATATGATGTTCTTAACAAGTGTATGTACACTTTTGACCACCACTTTATATATATATATATATATATATATATATATATATATATATATATATATATATATATATATATATATATATATATACACACAGTATATATATAGACATATATATATATATATATATATATATATATATATATATATATATATATATATATATATATATATATATATGTATGTGTGGGAAAAAAATCACAAGACTATTTCATTTCTACAGGCCTGTTTCATGAGGGGGGGTTCCCTCAATCATCAGGAGATTTTAATGGGAGCATTCACATACCATGGTTTATATAGGGCACAGAGTGGGTGGGTACAGGCTGGCGTAGGGGCGTGGTGATTGGCTCATGTGTTACCTAAGAGGTGTTTCCGTCTGTGGCGGCATGCTGATACAATTTCGCTGCGCTTGTTGAGGGATGACAGGTCTGGACGGTAAATAATAAACAGTTTCTCTTTCAAGCATAGGTTGCATCTTTTATTACCACTATTGTAAGGTGTGCTGGATGCAAGAATTTGCCATGTTATTGAATATTCAACATTATTGTCTTTGAGGTCCCAAATGTGTTTGCTGAGTTCTGTGGTATTCCGCAGGTTTTGGTTCCTGAAAGAAGCCTTGTGATTGTTCCATCTGGTTTTAAACTCTCCCTCGGTTAATCCTACATATGTGTCGGATGTGTTAATGTCCTTGCGTGTTACCTTAGATTGGTAGACAACTGATGTTTGTAAGCACCCCCCGTTGAGAGGGCAATCAGGTTTCTTGCGACAGTTGCAGCCTTTGCTGGTTTTGGAGTCGCTCTGTCCGGGGGCCGACGGCTCATTTGCAATTGTTTTGTTGTGGTTTGAGATGATTTGTCGTATATTGTTCATGCAGCTGTAGCTCAATTTAATGTTGTTCTTGTTGAATACTTTTCTTAGGGTGTTGTCTTTGGGAAAGTGTTTGTCAATCAGATTGAGGAATTTGTGTCCAATGTTAGTTGAGACGTTTTTGCTGTATGGGGGGTTGTACCAGATGATGTCGTTTCGTATTCTGTTCTTTTTCGGTTGGTTTCCTGGCGTGGGTTCATAGGTGAGGGTGAAATTGTATCCGCTTTCATCAAGGGCTTTTTGGTACGGGGGGGTTGCTTGGTCAAATTCAGCTTTGCTAGATGACAGCATCGATAGCCTTTTATTAATTCCGGTAGGTATTCTTTTCGTGGTGGTGGGTGGGTGGTTGCTGTCATGGTGCACGTATTGGAGTGTTGTGTTGGGTTTCGTGAATGGTTGGTAGCTGTTATTTCTCAGGTTGAAAGTGACGTCAAGGAAGTTGACGGTTTGCTTGTTGGCTTCAATCGTGATCCGTATATATATATATATATATATATATATATATATATATATATATATATATATATATATATATATATATATATATATATATATATGTATATATATATATATATATATATATATATATGTATATATAGATAGATAAAGAGCGTACTTCAATATTCAGGACTAAGTCCCTGAGCAGATAAAAGGAGAAATGAAGTTGCTAGAAAAACAAGGTTTTTTTTCTTGACCTTTTGGACTGAGGTCAACTTGACTTCAAGGGGGAGCAAAAGCCGGTGAAAGTTCACCCTCATCTGTTGCCATGGTAACACGGCTGACTGATCCTTCCCAGCATGCCTTTCTTCCGTCTGAACGATGAGTCCGAGGCTCATTTGAGGAACGTTCACGCCTCTGATCACTTTTTTTGCAGCGCCGTGATGCAACATTGTGGGCCACCTACCGGATGAGCGCTGCTTTCAAAGCTCGCTGGAAAAAAAAAGATTTCTGAGTTTTTGCGTGAAGAATTTCTCATAGCGGATAAAACAACAGATTTCTTCAAAATGAGGTGATCGAATTAAATACACTTTATTTGATCAAATGTAATGTGCAATACAAATAACATCTATTTATTATTATTATTATTATTATTTTTGTTATTATTATTATTATTATTATTATAATAATTATTATAATTATTATCATCATCATCATCATCATCATCATCATCATCATCATCATCATTATTATTATTATCATTATTATTAGCATAATCATAATTATTATATTATCATCCATCCATCCATCCATTTTCTACCGCTTATTCCCTTCAGGGTCGCGGGGGGCGCTGGAGCCTATCTCATCTATCTTATCATTATTATTATTATTATTATTATTATTATTAACATAATCATTATTATTATATAATAATTATTATTATATTATCATTATTACTATTATTATTATTATCATTATTATCATCAATACCATTGTTGTTATTATTATTATTATTTTATTATAATTATTACTATCATCATCACCATTATTATTAATATTATTATTTTTAGTTTAGTTTTAGTTTTATAGTTGTAAATATTATGGTTATTATTATTATCATTACTATTATTATTATTATTATTTTTTTTATTATATTGTAATTGTATTATTAACACAATAATAATAATAATAATAATAATAACAATAATATTATGAATGCATGTTAATATTATGTTATTATTATTTTTATTATGATAATAACAATAACAATAAAACAATTGTAATACTAATGATTACAATACTAATAATGATAATAATCATAACAAAATGATTATTGTTATTATATTAATGATGATAATAATACTGATAATAATAATAATAATAATAATGATTTTGTGAAAACTATTATTTTTGTTATTATTATTATCATTATTGTTATTATTTATTATATTGTATTTGTATTATTAACACAATAATAATAATAATAATAATAACAATAATATTATGAATGCATGTTAATATTATGTTAATATTATTTTTATTATGATAATAATAATAACAATAAAACAATTATAATACTAATGATTATAATAATAATAATGATAATAATCACAACAAAATGATTATTGTTATTATATTAATGATGATAATAATACTGATAATAATAATAATAATAATAATAATAATGATTTTGTGAAAACTATTATTTTTGTTATTATTATTACCATTATTATTACTATTTACTATATTGTATTTGTATTATTAACACAATAATAATAATAATAATAATAACAATAATATTATGAATGCATGTTAATATTATGTTATTATTATTTGTATTATGATAATAACAATAACAATAAAAAAATTATAATACTAATGATTATAATGATAATAATGATAATAATCACAACAAAATGATTATTGTTATTATATTAATGATGACAATAATACTGATAATAATAATAATAATAATAATGATTTTGTGAAAACTATTATTTTTGTTATTATTATTACCATTATTATTATTATTATTATTCCAATAATAATAATAATAATAATAATGATGATAATAATAATAATAATAATAATAATAATAATAATAATAAGGATAGTTATTATTTTTTATCATTATTATTATTATTATTATTATTATTATTATTATTATTATTATTATTATTATATAGTAAGAATTATTCTTATTATTATGGTTCTACCAGCAAAACAACAACACACAGAACTCGCAATCTAACTAACTCAAACTTTGCTTGTATGAAAATACACTCTTACACACTAATAAACATGCACAACTACAGTATTTGATACTAGTTCCTAACCTGAGGTCACCAGTGTGAAGTTTCTCCTTATTATGGCAATCATTCAAATAACTTTGCCATTCCTTTGTGTCGTTACAGTTTTTAAAGGTGAACTGCACCTGTTATCACAATGTTGTCTGTACTTCACTATCATTATGAGGGACAAAAAAACACTTTTTTTTAAACGTTCTAGCCTTCAAATCTTTTAAAACGACTTCAACACCCTTAATAAACATTTTATACACACACTGTGCAAGTATATACATCATGTAGTAACAGACACCTTCATAACAATATGTAATATGTACGATATACACACTGCAAGTATATATATAATGTAGTAACAGACATCTTCATAACAATATGTAATATGTACAATATACACACTGCAAGTATATATATATATAATGTAGTAACAGACACCTTCATAACAATATGTAATAGGTACAATATACACACTGCGAGTAAATACTGTATATAATGTAGTAACAGACACCTTCATAACAATATGTAATATGTACAATATACACACTGCAAGTATATACATAATGTAGTAACAGACACCTTCATAACAATATGTAATAGGTACAATATACACACTGCGAGTAAATACTGTATATAATGTAGTAACAGACACCTTCATAACAATATGTAATATGTACAATATACACACTGCAAGTATATATATAATGTAGTAACAGACACCTTCATAACAATATGTAATATGTACGATATACACACTGCAAGTATATATATAAGGTAGTAACAGACACCTTCATAAAAATATGTAATATGTACAATATACACACTGCAAGTATATATATAATGTAGTAACAGACACCTTCATAACAATATGTAATATGTACAATATACACACTGCAAGTATATATATAATGTAGTAACAGGCACCTTCATAACAATATGTAATATGTACAATATACACACTGCAAGTATATATATAATGTAGTAACAGACACCTTCATAACAATATGTAATATGTACGATATACACACTGCAAGTATATATATAATGTAGTAACAGACACCTTCATAACAATATGTAATATGTACAATATACACACTGCAAGTATATATATATAATGTAGTAACAGACACCTTCATAACAATATGTAATATGTACAATATACACACTGCAAGTAAATACTGTATATAATGTAGTAACAGACACCTTCATAACAATATGTAATAGGTACAATATACACACTGCGAGTAAATACTGTATATAATGTAGTAACAGACACCTTCATAACAATATGTAATATGTACAATATACACACTGCAAGTATATATATAATGTAGTAACAGACACCTTCATAACAATATGTAATATGTACGATATACGCACTGCAAGCAAATACTGTATATAATGTAGTAACAGACACCTTCATAACAATATGTAATATGTACAATATACACACTGCAAGTATATATGTATAATGTAGTAACAGACACCTTCATAACAATATGTAATATGTACAATATACACACCGCAAGTATATATATAATGTAGTAACAGACACCTTCATAACAATATGTAATATGTACAATATACACACTGCAAGTATATATATAATGTAGTAACAGACACCTTCATAACAATATGTAATATGTACAATATACACACTGCAAGTATATATATAATGTAGTAACAGACACCTTCATAACAATATGTAATATGTACAATATACACACTGCAAGTATATATATAATGTAGTAACAGACACCTTCATAACTATATGTAATATGTACAATATACACACTGCAAGTATATATATAATGTAGTAACAGACATCTTCAAAACAATATGTAATATGTACGATATACACACTGCAAGTATATATATAATGTAGTAACAGACACCTTCATAACAATATGTAATATGTACAATATACAAACTGCAAGTATATATATAATGTAGTAACAGACACCTTCATAATAATATGTAATATGTACAATATACACACTGCAAGTAAATACTGTATATAATGTAGTAACAGACACCTTCATAACAATATGTAATATGTACAATATACACACTGCAAGTAAATACTGTATATAATGTAGTAACAGACACCTTCATAACAATATGTAATATGTACAATATACACACTGCAAGTATATATATAATGTAGCAACAGACACCTTCATAACAATATGTAATATGTACAATATACACACTGCAAGTATATATATAATGTAGTAACAGACACCTTCATAATAATATGTAATATGTACAATATACACACTGCAAGTAAATACTGTATATAATGTAGTAACAGACACCTTCATAACAATATGTAACATGTACAATATACACACTGCAAGTAAATACTGTATATAATGTAGTAACAGACACCTTCATAACTATATGTAATATGTACAATATACACACTGCAAGTATATATATAATGTAGTAACAGGCACCTTCATAACAATATGTATTATGTACGATATACACACTGCAAGTATATATATAATGCAGTAACAGACACCTTCATAACAATATGTAATATGTACAATATACACACTGCAAGAATATATATAATGTAGTAACAGACACCTTCATAACAATATGTAATAGGTACAATATACACACTGCAAGTAAATACTGTATATAATGTAGTAACAGACACCTTCATAACAATATGTAATATGTACAATATACACACTGCAAGTATGTATATAATGTAGTAACAGACACCTTCATAACAATATGTAATATGTACGATATACACACTGCAAGTATATATATATATATGTATATATATATATATATATATATATATATATATATATATATATATATATATATATATATATATATATATATATATATATATATATATATAATGTAGTAACAAGTAGTTCCTCTGTGTTAGCACATATAATAACAATATTACTAACACTTGGTCAGTATTCAGGTCAGGACATGTTCATAGAGTATTGTTGGTGGGGTTTGGGTGTGTTTAGAGGGTTTTATTGGTACAACAGAGGTACTTTATAACTTACAATGCATACAAAAATAAAAACATATGAATTTTTGTGTTAAATAAAGAAAAAAAAGTGCAGTTCGCCCTTTAGCATTGCACACCAGAGGGAAGATGTCCTGGCTGGTCCGCTGGTATTCCAAATCAATATAGTATCCTTTATGACAAAGTGAAGTGGGCACTTTAGCGTCACATTGTTGCCTGCAGTAAAAAGAGCATGTTGCTATGTTACTAAACATAAAGCTGCAGTAAAAAGAGCATGTTACTAAACATAAAGCTGCAGTAAAAAGAGCATGTTACTAAACATAAAGCTGCAGTAAAAAGAGCATGTTACTAAACATAAAGCTGCAGTAAAAAGAGCATGTTACTAAACATAAAGCTCACATTCCTCTCCTGGCCTCCATGTGGCAGAGAGAGAGTTGATGTGCTTTGTGTCCTTCACGGAGCATGCGGAAGATAAAAAAAGGGACTCATTATCGCCGTCACTTTCCACTCGGAGCAGAAGGGACTTTGCTCCGGGGGCCAAAGTTCCGGCGAGACCCCGGGAGCCAAAGGTCCCCCCGTTGCTCCTTCCATCTGCCGTGTCACCTGGCAGGAGGACCTTCATGGACGCAAACAAAGGTGAAGAAGTCCTGACAAGAGCTCTGATGCCCACCTGTGACTGTGGGGGAACTTTCACATCCAACGGCGTGTCAGGAACCAACAAAATGTAGACCCCTTCATTAATATGTGGGACTATTTCTTAGCGTGTGCGCACAAACATCCAGGACCAGGAGGCACACCTCAGACTGCTTCTCACTGAGGGCCACGTCACAATAAAGGGTTGCAACAATCAATACAATCTACTGTAAAAAAATGGTTTCCCCCCTATGCTTTGAATCCTGCGGCTTATAAAACGGTGCGGCTAATTGATGTTTTTTTTTCGTCCCCAACAGCCGTAATGCAAATAGTTACAAAACAAAACAATTAAATACACTAAAAAGTTGTATTTTTTATTTTTTGCACCATGACTAGGGAAGGTTGTTTGGATTGTGTCAAAGAAGTAAATGCTGTGCTAGCACGTCAACATACTTTCAAGAGAATGTTCACTATTAAATTTTTTTTTTTTTAATTAAACACTGCGGAAAATAAACCTTTCATAAACTCACTTGGTCACATGACCTTTTATTCAGTCTTTTATTAGGATCCATACAAAAGTAGTAAAAACTGCAAGGACAAAGTATTGGAGAGGTATGATAGGTGTTATGATCCGTAGTGGGTTTGTTCTCTGAGGCCTCACACAGACACAGAGTTTATTTATTTATTTATTTTTTATTTTTTTTGCACCATGACTAGGGAAGGTTGTTTGGATTGTGTCAAAGAAGTAAATGCTGTGCTAGCAAGTCAACATACTTTCAAGAGAATGTTCACTATTAAAAATATATATATTTTTTTTAATTAAACACTGCGGAAAATAAACCTTTCATAAACTCACTTTGGTCACATGACCTTCTTTTATTCAGTCTTTTATTTTGATCCATACAAAAGTAGTACAAACTGCGAGGACAGAGTATCGGAGAGGTATGATAGGCGTTATTATCCGTAGTGGGTTTGTTCTCTGAGGCCTCACACAGAGACAGAGTTTTTTATTTATTTATTTATTTTATTTTTTTTGCACCATGACTAGGGAAGGTTGTTTGGATTGTGTCAAAGAAGTAAATGCTGTGCTAGCACGTCAACGTACTTTCAAGAGAATGTTCACTATTAAAAATATATTTCTTTTTAATTAAACACTGCGGAAAATAAACCTTTCATAAACTCACTTGGTCACATGACCTTCTTTTATTCTGTCTTTTATTTGGATCCATACAAAAGTAGTACAAACTGCGAGGACAGAGTATCGGAGAGGTATGATAGGCGTTATTATCCCTAGTGGGTTTGTTCTCTGAGGCCTCACACAGAGACAGAGTTTTTTATTTTTTATTTTTTTATTTTTTTGCACCATGACTAGGGAAGGTTGTTTGTATTGTGTAAAAGAAGTAAATGCTGTGCTAGCACGTCAACGTACTTTCAAGAGAATGTTCACTATTAAAAATATATTTTTTTTTAATTAAACACTGCGGAAAATAAACCATTCATAAACTCACTTGGTCACATGACCTTCTTTTATTCAGTCTTTTATATGGATCCATACAAAAGTAGTACAAACTGCGAGGACAGAGTATCGGAGAGGTATGATAGGCGTTATTATCCGTAGTGAGTTTGTTCTCTGAGACCACCCACTGAGACAAAGCTTCTTCCTTTTTTTTGTGTTTTTTGTGTTTTTTTTTTTTTTTTTTTGCACCATGACTAGGGAAGGTTGTTTGGATTGTGTCAAAGAAGTAAATGCTGTGCTAGCACGTCAACGTACTTTCAAGAAAATGTTCACTATTAAAAATATATTTTTTTTTTAATTAAACACTGCGGAAAATAAACCTTTCATAAACTCACTTGGTCACATGACCTTCTTTTATTCAGTCTTTTATTTGGATCCGTACAAAAGTAGTACAAACTGCGAGGACAGAGTATCGGAGAGGTATGATAGGCGTTATTATCCCGAGTGGGTTTGTTCTCTGAGGCCTCACACAGAGACAGAGTTTTTTATTTTTATTTTTTTTATTTTTTTTGCACCATGACTAGGGAAGGTTGCTTGGAATGTGTCAAAGAAGTAAATGCTGTGCTAGCATGTCAACATACTTTCAAGAGAATGTTCACTATTAAAAATATATATTTTTTTAAATTAAACACTGCAGAAAATAAACCTTTCAAAAACTCACTTTGGTCACATGACCTTCTTTTATTCAGTCTTTTATTTGGATCCATACAAAAGTAGTACAAACTGCGAGGACAGAGTATCGGAGAGGTATGATAGGCGTTATTAGCCCTAGTGGGTTTGTTCTCTGAGGCCTCACACAGAGACAGAGTTTATTTATTTATTTTTTTGCACCATGACTAGGGAAGGTTGTTTGGATTGTGTCAAATAAGTAAATGCTGTGCAATTACATCAACACACTTTCAGTGGTCATTTTTGTGATTGACTCACATTGTCCACAAGATGGCAGCAAATATGTAGCAATTGATTCCCGGCCTGGGATTTAGGACTGATTTGAAAGTGACGCCTGGATGAACTTGTGACGTCTCGCTGGCCAAATTAAAGGCCGGAATTTGGACACCCCTGCTTTAGACGCAAATGAAACCACACCTTTTATTCAGTTTTTTAAATTTTGATCCATACAAAAGTAGTAAAAACTGCAAGGACAAAGTATCGGAGAGGTATGATAGGTATTATGATCCGTAGTGGGTTCTCTTTACCCACAGAGACAGAGCTTGCTTTGGGTTTTTTGCACCATGACTAGGGAAGGTTGTTTGGATTGTGTCAAAGAAGTAAATGCTGTGCTATTACGTCAAAGTATTTTAAGTGGTCATTTTTGGGATTGACTCACATCGTCCACAAGATGAAACCCGCCTAGGATTTAGGACTGATTTTGAAATCACTCGGCGGAGTGACGGAGAGACCAAATAACATTTGGCCATGTTCTTGTCAGCCGGTCACCAAGACCCGGAGGTGGTCTCTGTCCACGCTGGCATGGAGTCCTCCGTCACATACAGACAACGTTGGCACGGCAGAAGACAGACGCTGCAGTCGGAGGTCACGTTGGCGTCCGGGGGAAACCCATTTGAGACGTTGGAGGGTGGCCGGACCGGCTTTGCTCGCATAATCCCAGATTATTTCCCGTGCTGGGAATGATGCAATCAGGCGGACCAGATTGAAATGTGTCAAAGAGTCCAGAATGAAGACAAGGAAAAGAAGAAGCCTTGTGGATATAATAAAGTCTTCATAGCGGAGACTCGGTGGTCTAATACCAGATGATTAGGATTCTCCCTTTCAGGAGGGCAGAGTCCTCCCAGACTTTAGTTCTAAGGCGGTCTACAAAGACCAGGTGACTGGAAGTGACGTTGAACAATGTGTTGAGGGAGTAGAACCCACAGAAGAACCAGCTGAGGGTCGAGCTGTCAAGAATCTCTGTGATGGCTGCTCGTCTTCTTAGGCTTTTGTTTGCAGTGAAACTCAAGAATTGAAACTGAAACCTAACTTGACATCATTGAGTGAAAGATGTGAAACATTCACACCAAAAATTCATCAATGTATTATTCATTTGACGGCCTTCTTCTTCTCCAGTTTTCATCTGATTGGAAGCGTTCAAGTATGAAAATGTTGGGCTCGGCCGGCACACCCTTGCTCTCGTTTGTTCTCCCAAATATCCCAGCAATGTTTTGTGGGGGGTGGGGGGGCGTGGCCTGCGGACCTGCAGCGAAGCGGGGTGTGCCAGGACCGGCTTCGAGATTAGCGACAGGTGCGTAGATGGCCCACCTGGGTCTGATTATCTAATCACCTGTCGCTCTGTTAAAAGGCAGCAGCCGGAGAGGAGAAGGAAGTCAGAGAGCGAGACTGACTCAGAGACGATGGCTGAAAAACACAAAAAGAGACGCATATTGAAAAATAAATCATTGTTCAGAACTAAGAACGAAGCTGTCATGTCCGTGATTGGTGGTCTCAAGAACCCGGAAGAGCAAGTCTTCCACAGTTTTCACATTAAAAATGAATAGGCCCCTTTTGAAACATGCACAATTCCCACATTTTTCACCCCATCGGGAGTGTTTCCACCATCCACACACTCTCCACTCAACTTAAGCCAACATGCTCCAATCATTGCCCTGATTTTTTAGGAATTCCCGCTTTTAGCCCTTTAAAGCCCTCACCACTAAGTAACTGAAAGAAAAGTATGTGAAATTGGAGCTTCTCTTACTGAACAAATCCATATATTTTGGAATAACTTCCAAGAAGATCTAAGGTTTACCTGAGCTGATTACTTTGGGGGAATTTCAGGCCATTTTAAAGGTTTCCTTTGGGCATTGTACTTGTTTTGAAGTTGTTTTACTGACACATTTGATACTGTGGGGGGGTGTGGCCTGCGGACCTGTGTCAGGATCGGCTTCAAGATTAGTGACAGGTGCGTAGATGACAGCTGTGAGTCTGATCACCTGTCGCTCTGTTAAAGGCATACTTGCCAACCCTCCCGGATTTTCCGGGAGACTCCCGAAATTCAGCGCCTCTCCCGAAAACCTCCCGGGACAAATTTTCTCCCGAAAATCTCCCGAAATCCATGCGGACCTGAGTGACGTGTTGACAGCCTGTTCACAACATTGCCGTAAACAGCAATGCTGTGACACTTTTAAACAGGACAATACTGCCATCTACTGTACATGCAAATGTGACCTACCCATAATGTGTCACATTTTTGTGTTGATTTATTTATTTTATTTTGTGGTTTGAATTCGTTTTTGGAGCTGTCATTCCACATTTATCAGTATTCACATTGGTCAGTAGGGGGCAGTAGGGCGTTTCTTCCCAATTGAATGCTATCACCTGCAGACCGAAAGTGTCTTGTCATTCTGATGAGCGCGACCAGTCTGTGAACAATTGAAACGTCCTGTGTGCTTTTTCCTCCTGTATAACAGGTTAGTTTTGGTGAATCAACTCACTGAATAATATCCATGTGATCTTTATAAGTTTAAGTACACATTCTGATGGTGGAGCCTAACTCTAAAGTGTTTGTGAGTTGTAGTTTGTATTTGTGAATGAATCCAGTGCACAGCTGCAGTAATCAATACAAAAAGGCGACGTGAGTGCGCAATGTTTATGTAGGAACTTCTGATCCCAAATTAGAGCTCCCGTTTTCTTATTGATTTTATAATGTATATTTGTATAATGTGTGTGTTCTGAAATAGTGACAGAGAATAGAACAAGGATGGCCAATTCAACCCTTAACTCAACAATGAGTAGATGAGTGTTATGTGTGTGTATATGTGTAAATAAATGAACACTGAAATTCAAGTATTTCTTGTATTTATATATATATATATATATATATATATATATATATATATATATATATATATATAGCTAGAATTCACTGAAAGTCAAGTATTTCTTATATATATATATATCTCTTAACCACGCCCCAACCACGCCCCCCCCGCCCCACCCCCGACCACGCCCCCCACCCCCCACCTCCCGAAATCGGAGGTCTCAAGGTTGGCAAGTATGGTTAAAGGCAGCAGTCATGAAGGAGAGGTGGTGGTTGATGGTGGAGAACCAGCGAGAGACTTTAACATGGCTCAAAAGCACAACGTATTGAAAAATAAATCATTGTTCACAAAAATGAACACGGCTGTCATGTCCGTCATTGGCGGTCCAGAGAACCCGGAGGAGCAAGACCTCCACAGATACAAAAAACAAAACACATGCAGGGTCAAAGGTCACGGGAGGGCGGAGGGAGGACTTGGCGGTGGGTTGCCAGGCCAAGTGTCCCCGAATCCATCGAGGCAAAGTCAAGTGGCTGCGGCAAGTGGAGCGCCGCTGCAGCAGGCGAGGCGGGCGCCCAGGGAATGGTCACATTGGTGGCCGACTGGGAGGTGGGCGCACTTGGCGAGGCGGACGACCAGGGAGCGGCCACATCCGTGGCCGACTGGGAGGTGGGCGCACTTGGCGAGGCGGACGACCAGGGAGCGGCCACACCCGTGGTCGACGGGGAGGTGGGCGCGTCGGCGCCGTCACGGCCACGGATCATGACACCCCCAGCTGCTCCAGGTCACTTGAATTCACTTTAAAAAAAAAAAAGAATCTTCAATGTTGTCAATATTTGCCATCTAAAAAAACGTACAAAAGTCAACAACATCATGTTGTATTGTTTAATGGGATTTATTTTTTTGTCACATAAAAATCAAGAGCTATCATTTATTATCACAACACACACACACACACACACACACACACACACACACACACACACACACACACACACACACACACACACACACACACACACACACACACTCACTCACACACACACACACACACACATATACATATATATATATATATATATATATATATATATATATATATATATATATATATATATATATATATATATATATATATATATATATATACATACAAACGTTTGTACAATTTCTTGGTTTTCCTGAAATTCCAGGAATTCCGGAATACCCATACTCAATTCAAACTGTTACTACGTCAACATCTTTCAACCGATTCCAACAATTCCAACACCAACCCATTAATATCATCTAGAACAATCGTGCTAGTATCGATATTTTCTTTAAAAATCCCCGTTTTCCCGAAATTCCCAAATGATCTCCCCATTGACAATGAATGGGAAGTATACAATTGACCACATAGCCCACAGTTCTCATCCAATTTGAATCACACACTCCACTTTCCCTAATCACCCCAAAATTACCAGGAATTTCCCCCCATTGAAAATGAATGGGCAATTGTCAGAATAATTGTATCTAAGTTATCACAAAACTTTGTGTTTCAATGAGTTCCCGGCGGGCAGACAAAAGCTGTCTTTGATCTTGCCAATCAAAAGGCTGGCAAAACTCCACTGTGTAGGATGGGAAGCGACATGAAGGTGTCGGTTTCTTTGATGTATTGTAATCCACAGGAAGATTTTGTCTTGACCCAAGATCTACAAAGCGGAGAGGAAGCAGGACCTGATCCCCCTCCAGGCACCTTTTCTTTGAACTGTTTTGTAACCAAAGGCGACGGCTGTTTACGACCCCCCCTTCCCTTAGAAACAGCTGTTGCCATGTAATTAGGGAAAGTCCAAATAAAAGAGGAGGCGTACAATCTTTGGTCACAGCGTGGTGGGAGACTGTACAAATAGTACAGCCCAGACGTTTCTCCTCAATTGAGCTAAATTGAATTCTGTTTCTGTTTAATTCCTTGCTTCTTTGTCTGTTCAATAGATGTCATCAGTGTTTGAACCTGACAGCAATATACAAACCTCTCCATATCCCACATTTCTCAACCGATTTGAAGCGTTCCAACGTCCACACACTCCACTCGCTCTGGACATTCAAACATTCCACTCACTCGTTTCGGCAGCATTCGCACGCTAATTCCTACCGGAATTGCACATTCTGGTGTTAGAAAATAGTATTGCATTTTCACTATTTCTGCCCCACCGTGATATCACCAGTGATTGATTATTTAGTTTCATTGTGATAATGTGCTCGGGGCCACACTTTGAAGTTAGAGGTCCTCTCTCCATCGCGCCATCACTTGGGGAAAACGTTGACTGCTTCATGTCATCTGTAAAGACGGAATCGTCTCCTCCAGGCTAGACTACGGTAACTCACTTCTTGTGGGGATCCCCAGCAAGAACACCCAGAAGCTGCAGTACTTACAGAATTGTGCTGCTAGGATCCTGATGAGAGTGCAGAAATACCACCACATCACACCAATTCTCAAATCCCTTCACTGGCTTCCTGTTCAACTCAAGATTGAATACAAAGTCTCCCTACTAACTCACCAGTGCCTCCATGGAAATTCCCCCTTCTATTTCAAAGAACTGCTCACCCCCAAATCCTCCGCTCCGGACAGGTTAACCTCCTCCAACCTCCGAGGACAAAGCTCAGAACTATGGGAGACCGGGCTTTCTGCTCCGCCGCTCCCGGTCTGTGGAACGTTCTCCCTGACCTCCTGAGGGCACCACAGACTGTGGATGCTTTTAAAAAAGGATTAAAACCCTTCTTTTTAAAAAAGCCTTTTTTCTTTTTCTTTTCTTTTTTTAGATATATGCAGACTGTGTGCATATGTGGTGAGCTCTTCTATTTCTGGGGCTGAGGTTGCTGAGGTAGTTAAAAAGCTCCTCGGTGGCAAGGCCCCGGGGGTGGAAGAGATCCGCCCGGAGTTCCTTAAGGCTCTGGATGCTGTGGGGCTGTCTTGGTTGACAAGACTCTGCAGCATCGCGTGGACATCGGGGGCGGTACCTCTGGATTGGCAGACCGGGGTGGTGGTTCCTCTCTTTAAGAAGGGGAACCGGAGGGTGTGTTCCAACTAAAAGTTAAAAGTTAAAGTTAAAGTACCAATGATTGTCACACACACACTAGGTGTGGCGAAATTATTCTCTGCATTTGACCCATCACCCTTGATCACCCCCTGGGAGGTGAGGGGAGCAGTGGGCAGCAGCGGTGGCTGCGCCCGGGAATCATTTTGGTGATTTAACCCCCAATTCCAACCCTTGATGCTGAGTGCCAAGCAGGGAGGTAATGGGTCCCATTTTTATAGTCTTTGGTATGACTCGGCCGGGGTTTGAACTCCCAACCTACCGATCTCAGGACGGACACTCTAACCACTAGGCCACTGAGTAGGTGGGATCACACTCCTCAGCCTTCCCGGTAAGGTCTATTCAGGTGTACTGGAGAGGAGGCTACGCCGGATAGTCGGACCTCGGATTCAGGAGGAACAGTGTGGTTTTCGTCCTGGTCGTGGAACTGTGGACCAGCTCTATACTCTGGGCAGGGTCCTTGAGGGTGCATGGGAGTTTGCCCAACCAGTCTACATGTGTTTTGTGGACTTGGAGAAGGCATTCGATCGTGTCCCTCGGGAAGTCCTGTGGAGAGTGCTCAGAGAGTATGGGGTATCGGACTGTCTGATTGTGGCAGTCCGCTCCCTGTATGCTCAGTTCCAGAGCTTGGTCCGCATTGCCGGCAGTAAGTCGGACACGTTTCCAGTGAGGGTTGGACTCCGCCAAGGCTGCCCTTTGTCACCCATTCTGTTCTGAACTTTTATGGACAGAATTTCTAGGCGCAGTCAAGGCGTTGAGGGGATCTGGTTTGGTGGCTGCAGGATTAGGTCTCTGCTTTTTGCAGATGATGTGGTCCTGATGGCTTCATCTGGCCAGGATCTTCAGCTCTCACTGGATCGGTTCGCAGCCGAGTGTGAAGCGACTGGGATGAGAATCAGCACCTCCAAGTCCGAGTCCATGGTTCTCGCCCGGAAAAGGGTGGAGTGCCATCTCCGGGTTGGGGAGGAGATTTTGCCCCAAGTGGAGGAGTTCAAGTACCTCGGAGTCTTGTTCACGAGTGGGGGAAGAGTGGATCGTGAGATGGACAGGCGGATCGGTGCGGCGTCTTCAGTAATGCGGACGCTGTATCGATCCGTTGTGGTGAAGAAGGAGCTGAGCCGGAAGGCAAAGCTCTCAATTTACCGGCCGATCTACGTTCACATCCTCACCTATGGTCATGAGCTTTGGGTTATGACCGAAAGGACAAGATCACGGGTACAAGCGGCCGAAATGAGTTTCCTCCGCCGGGTGGCGGGGCTCTCCCTTAGAGATAGGGTGAGAAGCTCTGTCATCCGGGAGGAGCTCAAAGTAAAGCCGCTGCTCCTCCACATGGAGAGGAGCCAGATGAGGTGGTTCGGTCATCTGGTCAGGATGCCACCCGAACGCCTCCCTAGGGAGGTGTTTAGGGCACGTCCGACCGGTAGGAGGCCGCGGGGAAGACCCAGGACACGTTGGGAAGACTATGTCTCCCGGCTGGCCTGGGAACGCCTTGGGATCCCCCGGGAGGAGCTGGACGAAGTGGCTGGGGAGAGGGAAGTCTGGGCTTCCCTGCTTAGGCTGCTGCCCCCGCGACCCGACCTCGGATAAGCGGAAGAAGATGGATGGATGGATGGATTATTATTGTTATTATGATTGGCTAAGGTTTGTATCCGCCAACGCTCCGAAGAGGCCGTGACCGGGTGAACTCGCCAAAGGTGCACGGAGCACGAAGAAGGAGAGAGAGCCGTCCTCCATCATTGTTGATAAACGGACATGAGGCAGAGTTTAGCGGCGAACGCAGCGGAATGAAGTGGAAGTGTGTCAGGCTGCTCTCCCAGGACGGCGGCAACAGCTGCCAATGTTTGGCTGTGGCGAGCGGGGTCTGCGCCAAAATGGCAGCCACGCTCGTTTGTGACAGGCAACACACACTGAACCAATCAAATCCAAGCGCCGTGTTAATAACTTGAGGAAGGAGAGCGTGTGATCCTTCATGCTCATTTCAGTTCATACACTAAATATTGCCCCCAAATCTCAGATGAATCTGCTTTGTTTTTCAGTCGGCTTTTTTTCACGGCAGTCAGCAGAGATAAAGGTGTCGTCACGGTAACGATACGTCATGAATGAATGAAGAGCATTAACTAGGACAATAAAGTATGACTATCAATCAATCAATCAATCAATCAAAGTTTATTTATATAGCCTTAAATCACGAGTGTCTCAAAGGGCTGCACAAGCCACAACGACGGATCCCACATCAGGGCAAGGAACAACTCAACCCAATGGGAACAACCAGAAACCTTGGAAGGGACCACAGATGTGGGGACGCCCCCTTGGGCGACCAGTGCAATGGACGTGGAGTGGATCTAATTATTAGTGTGAGAGTCCAGTCCATAGTGGATCTAACATAATAATGAGAGTCCAGTCCATAGTGGATCTAACATAATAGTGTGAGAGTCCAGTCCATAGTGGATCTAACATAATAGTGTGAGAGCCCAGTCCATAGTGGATCTAACATAATAGTGAGAGTCCAGTCCATAGTGGGTCTAACATAATAGTGTGAGAGTCCGGTCCATAGTGGATCTAACATAATAGTGAGAGTCCAGTCCATAGTGGGTCTAACATAATAGTGTGAGAGTCCGGTCCATAGTGGATCTAACATAATAGTGAGAGTCCAGTCCATAGTGGATCCAACATAATAGTGAGAGTCCAGTCCATAGTGGATCTAACATAATAGTGTGAGAGTCCAGTCCATAGTGGATCTAACATAATAGTTAGAGTCCAGTCCATAGTGGATCTAACGTAATAGTGAGAGTCCAGTCCATAGTGGATCTAACGTAATAGTGAGAGTCCAGTCCATAGTGGATCTAACATAATAGTGTGAGAGTCCAGTCCATAGTGGATCTAACATAATAGTGAGAGTCCAGTCCATAGTGGATCTAGCATAATAGTGTGAGAGTCCAGTCCATAGTGGATCTAACATAATAGTGTGAGAGTCAAGTCCATAGTGGATCTAACATAATAGTGTGAGAGTCCAGTCCATAGTGGATCTAACATAATAGTGTGAGAGTCCAGTCCATAGTGGATATAACATAATAGTGTGAAAGTCCAGTCCATAGTGGATCTAACATAATATTGTGAGAGTCCAGTCCATAGTGGATCTAACATAATATTGTGAGAGTCCAGTCCATAGTGGGTCTAACATAATAGTGAGAGTCCAGTCCATAGTGGATCTAGCATAATAGTGTGAGAGTCCAGTCCATAGTGGATCTAACATAATAGTGAGAGTCCAGTCCATAGTGGATCTAACATAATAGTGAGAGTCCAGTCCATAGTGGATCTAACATAATAGTGTGAGAGTCCAGTCCATAGTGGATCTAACATAATAGTGAGAGTCCAGTCCATAGTGGATCTAACATAATAGTGAGAGTCCAGTCCATAGTGGATCTAACATAATAGTGAGAGTCCAGTCCATAGTGGATCTAACATAATAGTGAGAGTCCAGTCCATAGTGGATCTAACATAATAGTGAGAGTGCAGTCCATAGTGGATCTAACATAATAGTGAGAGTCCAGTCCATAGTGGATCTAACATAATAGTGAGAGTCCAGTCCATAGTGGATCTAACATAATAGTGAGAGTCCAGTCCATAGTGGATCTAGCATTATAGTGTGAGAGTCCAGTCCATAGTGGATCTAACATAATATTGTGAGGGTCCAGTCCATAGTGGGTCTAACATAATAGTGAGAGTCCAGTCCATAGTGGATCTAGCATAATACTGTGAGAGTCCAGTCCATAGTGGATCTAACATAATAGTGTGAGAGTCCAGTCCATAGTGGATCTAACATAATAGTGTGAGAGTCCAGTCCATAGTGGATCTAACATAATAGTGAGAGTCCAGTCCATAGTGGATCTAACATAATAGTGAGAGTCCAGTCCATAGTGGATCTAACATAATAGTGAGAGTCCAGTCCATAGTGGATCTAGCATAATAGTGTGAGAGTCCAGTCCATAGTGGATCTAAAATAATAGTGAGAGTCCAGTCCATAGTGGATCTAACATAATAGTGTGAGAGTCCAGTCCATAGTGGATCTAATATAATAGTGAGAGTCCAGTCCATAGTGGATCGAACATAATAGTGAGAGTCCAGTCCATAGTGGATCTAACATAATAGTGAGAGTCCAGTCCATAGTGGATCTACTGGTCTAAAAGGGGGTCTATTTAAAGGCTAGAGTATACAAATGAGTTTTAAGATGGGACTTAAATGCTTCTACTGAGGTAGCATCATTAGCGATTTCACATGGCGATTTCAACACCAAATTTGTTCATGAAAACTACTGAAGTGAACTAATTAACTCATAATATATTCTGCATATGGTGAATGTTTGTATTCCTAGTTTATATAGTAGGCATTTCAGTTTGGGCACATAATAACATAGGGCCCTTTAGTACTGACATTCGCGTGTGGACTGGATTAATTGTTGCGAAAGAAAAGGCAATAAAATTGGGCCTCAGTATGCAAAAGTTTAGCTAAACGCCATCACTTAAGTTATGACCTACATCTTTTGTTTTTACAGACACTTACACACCAACATCTCCTTTTATGGTCAAGGTGTGCTGTCCTGACTTAGCACACACTCAGAGACAGGAAGGAGGAATATAAAAAAACTGATGGTTTGGCTTCCCCAAGTTCGGAGTGCCTCGTTTTTTTTTTACTCGACCTCCTCCAGGAACTGCAGTCCTTTTAGTTCAGTGAAGCGTCTCCGACGTCCCTTTTGATCCCAGCCACACTGCACTGTCATCCTTCTGTCCGGACGAGGATGACAAGACCAGAAATACACAACACTACGACTGAGACAAGACTCGCACATTTAACTTAGTGCATACTTGCCAACCCTCCCGGATTTTTCGGGAGACTCCCGAAATTCAGCGCCTCTCCCGAAAACCTCCCGGGACAAATTTTCTCCTGAAAATCTCCCGAAATTCAGGCGCTTTCCCACAATATAAACAGCGTGCCTGCCCAATCACGTTATAACTGTAGAATGATGGAGGGCGAGTTCTTGGTTTCTTATGTGGGTTTATTGTTAGGCAGTTTCATTAACGTCCTCCCAGCGCGGCAACAACACACAACAACAGCAGTCACGTTTTCGTCTACCGTAAAGCAGTTCGTCTGCCGTAAACAGCAATGTTGTGACACTCTTAAACGGGACAATACTGCCATCTAGTGCATTTGATGAAAGCACTTTTGTGCGTGCCACACAGCAAAATGCATCATCAGAGAGGGCGTTCAGCATGGTTAGAAAGATAGTGACAGAGAATAGAACAAGGATGGACAATTCAACCCTTAACTCAACAATGAGTAGATGAGTGTTATGTGTGTGCATATGTGTAAATAAATGAACACTGAAATTCAAGTATTTGTTTTATATATATATATACATATATATATTTATATATGTATATATATATATATATATATATATATATATATATATATATATATATATATGTATATATATATATATATATATATATATATATATATATATATATATATATATATATATATATATATATATATATATATATATATATGTATGTGTGGGAAAAAAAATCACAAGACTACTTCATCTCTACAGGCCTGTTTCATGAGGGGTTCCCTCAATCATCAGGAGATTTTAATGGAAGCTCCCAACGAGTTCACACGTTTCTGACGAAGCAGAAACGTGTGAACTCGTTGGGAGTTTCCTCCTCTCCCAGCTCGCTAGCCTCAACCTGAACCTTGGTATTTACCGTGATGACGGACTGGCAGTGTGTCGCGCCTCGCCAAGGAGCAGCGAGAATACCAAGAAGCGCATATGCCAAATTTTCAAAGAGAACGGTTTACGGATCACGATTGAAGCCAACAAGCAAACCGTCAACTTCCTCAACGTCACTTTCAACCTGAGAAATAACAGCTACCAACCATTCACGAAATCCAACACAACACTCCAATACGTGCACCATGACAGCAACCACCCACCCACCACCACGAAAAGAATACCTACCGGAATTAATAAAAGGCTATCGATGCTGTCATCTAGCAAAGCTGAATTTGACCAAGCAACCCCCACGTACCAAAAAGCCCTTGATGAAAGCGGATAGAATTTCACCCTCACCTATGAACCCACGCCAGGAAACCAACCAAAAAAGAACAGAAAACAAAACAACATCATCTGGTACAACCCCCCATACACCAAAAACGTCTCAACTAACATTGGACACAAATTCCTCACTCTGATTGACAAACACTTCCCCAAAGGCAACACCCTAAGAAAAGTATTCAACAAGAACAACATTAAATTGAGCTACAGCTGTATGAACAATATACGACAAATTATCTCAAACCACAACAAAACAAATGCAAATGAGCCGTCGGCCCCCGGACAGAGCGACTCCAAAACCAACAAAGGCTGCAACTGCCGCAAGAAACCTGATTGCCCTCTCAACGGGGGGTGCTTGCAAACATCAGTAGTTTACCAATCTAAGGTAACACGCAAGGACATTAACACATCCGACACATATGTAGGATTAACTGAAGGAGAGTTCAAAACCAGATGGAACAATCACAAGGCTTCTTTCAGGAACCAAAACCTGCGGAATACCAAAGAACTCAGCAAACACATTTGGGACCTCAAAGACAATAATGTTGAATATTCAATAACATGGCAAATTCTTGCATCCAGCACACCTTACAATAGTGGTAATAAAAGATGCAACCTATGCTTGAAAGAGAAACAGTTTATTATTTACCGTCCAGACCTGTCATCCCTCAACAAGCGCAGCGAAATTGTATCAGCATGCCGCCACAGACGGAAACACCTCCTAGGTAACACATGAGCCAATCACCACGCCCCTACGCCAGCCTGTACCCACCCACTCTGTGCCCTATATAAACCATGGTATGTGAATGCTCCCATTAAAATCTCCTGATGATTGAGGGAACCCCCCTCATGAAACAGGCCTGTAGAGATGAAATAGTCTTGTGATTTTTTTTCCCACACATACATATATATATATATATATATATATATATGTATGTATGAAATACTTGACTTGGTGAATTCTAGCTGTCAATATACTCCTCCCCTTTTAACCACGCCCCCAACCACGCCCCCTCCGACCCCCCCACCTCCCGAAATCGGAGGTCTCAAGGTTGGCAAGTATGACTTAGTGGCAAAGACTACTTCCTTTCCACACATATTACCCAGAAGAGCATCAGGTATTGTTATCAGTTTATTGTTAAATAAAACATTCAGGTTTTTATTCACACAATGAATATTTATTGTTCCTTTAATCTCAGAATCAATGAGCAAAACAAGTCTTTATTGGTGTTTTTGTGAGTATTTGAATACATATAGGGGGAACCAAATGTCTTACGATGTTTTTAAGCGTCACCTTGACCGAGTATTCATCAGAGAGGTTTTAACCGTCAAGAGAAACCACTTCAAAACTCAAGTGACTGAGTCGGAGAAGAAGGAGACCACCTCCACGCTTCTCTTCTTGAACCCACCATTCAAGGCTGCACTGGTTTCACTCAGTGAAAGTCGTACTGTACAAACATACATATACACATACATGTACATATACATTCACTGTACAAACATACACATACTGTACATATACATTCACTGTACAAACATACATATACACATACATGTACATATACATTCACTGTACAAACATACATATACACATACTCTACATATACAAGTACATATACATACATACACTCATGCAGGCCCGGCCCTAACCAATCTGGCGCCCTAGGCAAGATTTTAGGTGGCGCCCCCCCACATCGGCAGTGAAGTGTATATACTCACAAGAAACCGAATAGCTTTGTCTTTGACCTTTTTTTTTTTTACTTAAAGAAAGCAAATTAACAATCAGAATAGTTAACAAGATAAAAAAAATATGAATAAATAAATGAATGCAAAAAATAAAAAATGAATATATGTAATACAATATTTTTTACATACATATTGCTTAATTTACATTAATGATGTGCACTTTAACAACTAGGCTTAAAACTATACCTAATATATAAAGGGGTGGAAAAGTGACTATTACCTGCAGGGCAAACATTAGCTAACCAGAAGGCAATAACAATGTAAACAAAAAACACCTGCTTAAAAGATCTAATACAAATGTCCCTGAGGAATGTAAGGTGGGAGTACTGTAATTACCTAACGTTACATTATTATTTTCCATAACAATTTAGCCCCCTCCACAATATTAACCCGACGTTAAAACAGAACTAGCTATTTATTGATTAGCAATTGCCGAATCATGTAACATTAGCTTAATGCTAAAAAGCCAGGTTACTATCACATTCTGTAACAGACAAATAATTTCATGTAGGCTAACGTTACCTACCTGCTACCTCTTGTCTTTTTCTCGTTTCTCCTCCTCTTCTTTTCTCTTTTTTCTTCCCTGGGCACCTGACAGTTTTGGCCATTTTGACATCTTGTGTTGATTTTTTGATGTGGTGATGTCCAAAAAGAGTCATGATACGGGAAGGGAGGGGGCGGGGGGGGGGGGGCGTAATGTTGTAACAAATAATATTTCTATTATATAGGCTTTACTTTGCATTTTAATTAACGTGGGATTATTTTTTGTATTTAGAAATAATAGTACCAACTTTTTTTTTTTTTTTCTCCAACATTTGTGGAACTGGCGTGGCGCCCCCTGATGGACGGCGCCCTTAGCATTTGCCTATACGGCCTATGCCACGGGCCGGCCCTGCACTCATGCATATAATCACGTTTCATCAAACATATATTAACGTTGTTGCCCTAGGGTAAACTGGGTATAACACAAGGCACACTGACAAAGCTTAACCTATTGTTACTATAACAATCTACAAGGTTAATATAGTTGGCTTTTCTTTCTTCACCTCCATTTTTCTGCATTCTTTTGTATTTGAAGTTATCATTACATATATGTATTGTTGCATTTGAACAACTGTATTGTTGATAATTATTGTTATTGTTCATTATCAATAGTGATATTTCTATTGGTATTTGTATTGATCCATTTGTAGTGTAATAATGCTCATTGTCATTTCTGTATTATTTTTTATTTTCGCTAACTGCTTATTTGCTATCACTTTTACCATCATATTTGTACATGTCCTATTTGCTGATGTTGCTCTATTGTTGTTGTTGTTATTGTTGTGTTTGCTGTCGTCTATTTTATAATCAAACTCACATGGAGACATCAAACACTTTGATAAAGTGCTTCTTTTGGTGTGCGTTGCGCTTTTGCAGCAGCCTGAGAGAATTCAAAACAAATGATCATTTGAGATGTTTTGTTTTGCCCTTTGGGAAACGAAGTCTCCTTGCTGGTGGGAGAAGTTGATATTCGGAGGACATTAAGTTGCACTTCAGCTCACTACGGACTAGAACTGCAGTAGGCGGGTGGTGAAAACTAGTTAGAATCAGAACCAGAGTCAGAAATACTTGATTAATCCCCCGAGGGGAAATTAAGATTTTCAGCACAATTCCATTCAAGAGCAGACAAACATTACAGGGAGACAGAACAGGATCAAACATTACAGGGAGACAGAACAGGATCAAACATTACAGGGAGACAGAACAGGATCAAACATTACAGGGAGACAAAACAGGATCAAACATTACAGGGAGACAGAACAGGATAAAAAATTACAGGGAGACAGAACAGGATCAACAATTACAGGGAGACAGAACAGGATCAAGCATTACAGGGAAACAGAACAGGATCAAACATTACTGGGAGACAGAACAGGATCGAACATTACAGGGAGACAGAACAGCATCAAACACTACAGGGAGACAGAACAGGATCAAACATTACAGGGAGACAAAACAGGATCAAACATTACAGGGAGACAGAACAGGATCAAACATTACAGGGAGACAGAACATGATCAAACATTACAGGGAGACAGAACAGGATCAAACATTACAGGGAGACAAAACAGGATCAAACATTACAGGGAGACAGAACAGGATCAAACATTACAGGGAGACAGAACATGATCAAACATTACAGGTAGACAGAACAGGATCAAACATTAGAGGGAGACAAAACAGGATCAAACATTACATGGAGACAGAACAGGATCAAACATTACAGGGAGACAAAACAGGATAAAACATTACAGGGAGACAGAACAGGATCAAGCATTACAGGGAGACAGAACAGGATCGAACATTACAGGGAGACAGAACAGCATCAAACACTACAGGGAGACAGAACAGGATCAAAAATTACAGGGAGACAAAACAGGATAAAACATTACAGGGAGACATAATAATAACATATATAATAACAATATCACTAATACTTATTAATATTTATAATAACAATATCACTAATATTTGTTCATATTTGTAATAATATCACTACTATGTGATAATATTTATAATAGCAATATGACTAACGCTTGTTAATATTTATAATAACAATCAATCAATCAATCAATCAATGTTTATTTATATAGCCCTAAATCACAAGTGTCTCAAAGGGCTGGACAAGCCACAACGACATCCTCGGTATAGCCCACATAAGGGCAAGGAAAAACTCACCCCAGTGGGACGTCGATGTGAATGACTATGAGAAACCTTGGAGAGGACCGCATATGTGGGTAACCCCCCCCCTCTAGGGAGACCGAATGCAATGGATGTCGAGTGGGTCTAACATAATATTGTGAGAGTCCAGTCCATAGTGGATCCAGCATAATAGTAAGAGTCCAGTCCATAGTGGGGCCAGCAGGACACCATCCCGAGCGGAGACGGTTCAGCAGCGCAGAGATGTTCCCAGCCGATGCACAGGCGAGCGGTCCACCCCGGGTCCCGACTCTGGACAGCCAGCACTTCATCCATGGCCACCGGATCTGTGTGTCTCCCCTTCCACAAGGGATAGGGGGGAGCAGAGGAGAAAAGAAAAGAAACGGCAGATCAACTGGTCTAAAAAAAAGGGGGCTATTCAAAGGCTAGAGTATACAAATGAATTTTAAGATGGGACTTAAATGCTTCTACTGAGGTAGCATCTCTAATTGTTACCGGGAGGGCATTCCATAGTACTGGAGCCCCAATAGAAAACGCTCTATAGCCCGCAGACTTCTTTTGGGCTCTGGGAATCACTAATAAGCCGGAGTTCTTTGAACGCAGATTTCTTGCCGGGACATATGGTACAATACAATCAGCAAGATAGGACGGAGCTAGACCGTGTAGTATTTTATACGTAAGTAGTAAAACCTTAAAGTCACATCTTAAGTGCACAGGAAGCCAGTGCAGGTGAGCCAGTATAGGTATATATATATATGTATATATGTATATAAAGGTATATACAGTATAGGCGTAATATGATCAAACTTTCTTGTTCTTGTCAAAAGTCTAGCAGCCGCATTTTGTACCAATTGTAGTCTTTTAATGCTAGACATAGGGAGACCCCAAAATAATACGTTACAGTAATCGAGACGAGACGTAACGAACGCATGAATAATGATCTCAGCGTCGCTAGTGGACAAAATAGAACGAATTTTAGCGATATTACGGAGATGAAAGAAGGCCGTTTTAGTAACACTCTTAATGTGTGATTCAAAGGAGAGAGTTGGGTGGAAGATAATACCCAGATTCTTTACTGATTCGCCTTGTGTAATTGTTTGGTTGTCAAATGTTAAGGTGGTATTATTAAATAAATGTCGGTGTTTAGCAGGACCGATAATCAGCATTTCCGTTTTCTTGGCGTTGAGTTGCAAGAAGTTAGCGGACATCCATTGTTTAATTTCATTAAGACACGCCTCCAGCTGACTACAATCCGGCGTGTTGGTCAGCTTTAGGGGCATGTAGAGTTGGGTGTCATCAGCATAACAATGAAAGCTAACACCGTATTTGCGTATGATGTCGCCTAGCGGCAGCATGTAAATACTAAAGAGTGCAGGGCCAAGAACCGAACCTTGGGGGACTCCGCACGTTACCTTAACATAGTCCGAGGTCACATTATTATGGGAGACGCATTGCATCCTGTCAGTAAGATAAGAGTTAAACCACGACAAGGCTAAGTCTGACATACCAATACGTGTTTTGATACGCTCTAATAAAATATTATGATGGACGCTATGGAAAGCAGCGCTAAGATGAAGAAGCAGCAACATAGATGACATCCATGGTTAGCAGTAGATCATTAGTCATTTTTGCGAGGGCTGTCTCCGTAGAGTGATTTGCCCTGAAACCGGATTGAAAAGGTTCACAGATTGTTAGACACTAAGTGTTCATTTAGCTGCTGTGCGACAATTTTTTCGAGGATTTTCGAGATAAACGGAAGGTGGGACACCGGCCGGTAGTTTTTGTTAATATTAATAACAATATCACTAATACTTGTTAATATTTATAATAATATCACTAAAACTTGTTAACATTTATAATAATATCAATAATACTTGTTAATATTTATAATAACAATATCACTAATACTTGTTAATATCTATAATGACAATATCACTAATACTTCTTAATATTTATGATAACAATATCAGTAATATTTGTTAATATTTATGATAACAATATCAGTAATATTTGTTAATATTTATAATGACAATATCACTAATACTTGTTAATATCTATAATAACAATATCACTGATGTTTGTTCATATTTATAATAATATCACTAATATGTGTATTTATAGTAACAATATGACTAACACTGACCATGCTGGGTCACAGGTGGGAACAGATGGTTCCTATTTGTCTGGATGCTGCCACTTTGACTCCTCGTGTCTTGTTGTTGTCTTCTTCCTCTGGTGGAAACATTTGCTGAAGGCTCCTCACGACACGTCAGCTCTTTCTGGAGCTCCCGGGATGAAGAAGAAGCTTCAGGCCATCAGGAACTCTCTCTCTCTCTCTCTCTCTTCTCCCCGTCCCGAGAACACCTGCAGGGATGACAATCTGTCACCTGCGGGGCCTCGCTGACATTTTTAATTTAACAACGGCGAGGATGCAACCACAGACCAGATTTGGCCCCTTAGCCAAGCACTCTTTGCCGCCATTGTCGTTTGTCAGCTTCCTTGTTGGGCAAGTGCTTCACAGAAAAAGACGCCCGTGTTTCGCCCCAAGAGCTTTTCTCTCGGCCCGTGGTTTTTGGAGAGACCGCCTCAGGTGATGGAGAGATGAACATCCTGAGTGTAAAACCTTCTAGTCTCACATAGGGTTGTACGTTATACTAGATTACTTAATTAATTAAATTAAAATTAATTAATTCATCACTGTTTACTTGACCCACTTCCTGGGAAACTTATCAAGGAGCTTTTTGTATTATTAGGTCCATCAGTGCTAAATATTATAAACTTATCACTTTCCTCTGGCACTGTTCTCCTAGCATTCAAGAAAGCGGTTATTCATCCTCTGCTCAAAAGACCTAACCTCCATCCTGACCTCATGGTAAACTACCGGTCCATGGCGCACCTTCCCTTTATCTCGAAAATCCTGTAAAAAATAGTTGCACAGCAGCTAAAAGAACACTTAGTGTCTAACAATCTCTGTGAACCTTTTCAATCCGGTTTCAGGGCAAATCACTCTACGGAGACAGCCCTCGCAAAAATGACTAATGATCTACTGCTAACCATGGATGTCATCTATGTTGCTGCTTCTTCATCTTAGCGCTGCTTTCCATAGCGTCCATCATAATATTTTATTAGAGCGTATCAAAACACGTATTGGTATGTCAGACTTAGCCTTGTCGTGGTTTAACTCTTATCTTACTGACAGGATGCAGTGCGTCTCCCATAATAATGTGACCTCGGACTATGTTAAGGTAACGTGCGGAGTTCCTCAGGGTTTGGTTCTTGGTCCTGCACTCTTTAGTATTTACATGCTGCCGCTAGGTGACATCATACACGTTAGCTTTCACTGTTATGATGATGACATCATACATGTTAGCTTTCACTGTTATGATGATGACATCATACATGTTAGCTTTCACTGTTATGATGATGACATCATACATGTTAGCTTTCACTGTTATGCTGATGACATCATACGTGTTAGCTTTCACTGTTATGCTGATGTCATCATACGTGTTAGCTTTCACTGTTATGATGATGACATCATACGTGTTAGCTTTCACTGTTATGCTGATGACATCATACATGTTAGCTTTCACTGTTATGATGATGACATCATACGTGTTAGCTTTCACTGTTATGATGATGACATCATGCGTGTTAGCTTTCACTGTTATGATGATGACATCATACGTGTTAGCTTTCACTGTTATGATGATGACATCATACATGTTAGCTTTCACTGTTATGATGATGACATCATACATGTTAGCTTTCACTGTTATGCTGATGACATCATACATGTTAGCTTTCACTGTTATGATGATGACATCATACATGTTAGCTTTCACTGTTATGATGATGACATCATACATGTTAGCTTTCACTGTTATGCTGATGACATCATACATGTTAGCTTTCACTGTTATGATGATGACATCATACATGTTAGCTTTCACTGTTATGATGATGACATCATACATGTTAGCTTTCACTGTTATGATGATGACATCATACGTGTTAGCTTTCACTGTTATGATGATGACATCATATGTGTTAGCTTTCACTGTTATGATTATGACATCATACGTGTTAGCTTTCACTGTTATGATGATGACATCATACATGTTTGCTTTCACTGTTATGCTGATGACATCATACATGTTAGCTTTCACTGTTTTGCTGATGACATCATACATGTTAGCTTTCACTGTTATGATGATGACATCATACATGTTAGCTTTCACTGTTATGATGATGACATCATACATGTTAGCTTTCACTGTTATGCTGATGACATCATACATGTTAGCTTTCACTGTTATGCTGATGACATCATACATGTTAGCTTTCACTGTTATGCTGATGACATCATACATGTTAGCTTTCACTGTTATGCTGATGACATCATACATGTTAGCTTTCACTGTTATGCTGATGACATCATACGTGTTAGCTTTCACTGTTATGATGATGACATCATACATGTTAGCTTTCACTGTTATGCTGATGACATCATACGTGTTAGCTTTCACTGTTATGATGATGACATCATACATGTTAGCTTTCACTGTTATGATGATGACATCATGCATGTTAGCTTTCACTGTTATGATGATGACATCATACATGTTAGCTTTCACTGTTATGATGATGACATCATACATGTTAGCTTTCACTGTTATGATGATGACATCATACATGTTAGCTTTCACTGTTATGATGATGACATCATACATGTTAGCTTTCACTGTTATGCTGATGACATCATACATGTTAGCTTTCACTGTTATGCTGATGACATCATACATGTTAGCTTTCACTGTTATGATGATGACATCATACATGTTAGCTTTCACTGTTATGATGATGTCATCATACATGTTAGCTTTCACTGTTATGATGATGACATCATACGTGTTAGCTTTCACTGTTATGATGATGACATCATACATGTTAGCTTTCACTGTTATGATGATGACATCATACGTGTTAGCTTTCACTGTTATGATGATGACATCATACATGTTAGCTTTCACTGTTATGCTGATGACATCATACATGTTAGCTTTCACTGTTATGATGATGACATCATACATGTTAGCTTTCACTGTTATGATGATGACTTCATACATGTTAGCTTTCACTGTTATGATGATGACATCATACATGTTAGCTTTCACTGTTATGCTGATGACGTCATACATGTTAGCTTTCACTGTTATGATGATGACATCATACATGTTAGCTTTCACTGTTATGATGATGACATCATACATGTTAGCTTTCACTGTTATGCTGATGACATCATACATGTTAGCTTTCACTGTTATGATGATGACATCATACATGTTAGCTTTCACTGTTATGATGATGACATCATACATGTTAGCTTTCACTGTTATGATGATGACATCAGACATGTTAGCTTTCACTGTTATGCTGATGACATCATACATGTTAGCTTTCACTGTTATGATGATGACATCATACATGTTAGCTTTCACTGTTATGCTGATGACATCATACATGTTAGCTTTCACTGTTATGATGATGACATCATACATGTTAGCTTTCACTGTTATGATGATGACATCATACATGTTAGCTTTCACTGTTATGATGATGACATCATACATGTTAGCTTTCACTGTTATGCTGATGACATCATACATGTTAGCTTTCACTGTTATGCTGATGACATCATACGTGTTAGCTTTCACTGTTATGCTGATGACATCATACATGTTAGCTTTCACTGTTATGCTGATGACATCATACATGTTAGCTTTCACTGTTATGATGATGACATCATACATGTTAGCTTTCACTGTTATGCTGATGACATCATACATGCTAGCTTTCACTGTTATGAGGATGACATCATACATGTTAGCTTTCACTGTTATGCTGATGACATCATACGTGTTAGCTTTCACTGTTATGCTGATGACATCATACATGTTAGCTTTCACTGTTATGCTGATGACATCATACATGTTAGCTTTCACTGTTATGATGATGACATCATACATGTTAGCTTTCACTGTTATGCTGATGACATCATACATGCTAGCTTTCACTGTTATGAGGATGACATCATACATGTTAGCTTTCACTGTTATGCTGATGACATCATACGTGTTAGCTTTCACTGTTATGATGATGACATCATACATGTTAGCTTTCACTGTTATGATGATGACATCATACATGTTAGCTTTCACTGTTATGATGATGACATCATACGTGTTAGCTTTCACTGTTATGCTGATGACATCATACATGTTAGCTTTCACTGTTATGATGATGACATCATACATGTTAGCTTTCACTGTTATGATGATGACATCATACATGTTAGCTTTCACTGTTATGATGACATCATACATGTTAGCTTTCACTGTTATGATGATGACATCGTACATCATACAGGACTGCATCTAGAACTAAACAAATCCTTTATTTCCTACATTTTCTTGTGATAACTCCCTTCCACACTTGGACAAGATCTTCCATGATCCTCTTAAAAGATAATATTCCAAAAAAAACATGAAAAGTAGAATGAAAAAGCAAAAGCGGCTAATTTTGTTGTTGGAAAAAAACAAAACCCAAGCAAATACACTGATCAGGTGTGTTATTGTTTGTGCAATGGCGCCATCTTGGGGGCAAGTTTGCTGTTTAGACTGAGCTTTCGACTGGAAGTAGAAGTGCTGTTCCTCTCCGGGGCCGTCCGTAGCGTTTCTACTCGTGTTCAATCTTCATACATCACTCCAATGAGCATTTGTAGGTTTTACAATATAACTACAACTATTCTCACTTACTAAAGTGTCCCATGTGTGATGTCTGTAGGAGCATATTTCTACCTGCTATCGTAATGTAATCAAGCGAGGTGAACATGGTCAAGTGAACATTATTAGGTGAACATTATTGGGTGAACATAGTCAGGTGAACATGGTCAGGTGAACACTGTCAGGTGAACATGGTCAGGTGAACATTGTCAGGTGAACATGGTCAGGTGAACACTGTCAGGTGAACATGGTCAGGTGAACATGGTCAAGTGAACATGGTCAGGTGAACATGGTCAGGTGAACACTGTCAGGTGAACATGGTCAGGTGAACATGGTCAGGTGAACACTGTCAGGTGGACATGGTCAGGTGAACATTGTCAGGTGAACATGGTCAGGTGAACACTGTCAGGTGAACATGGTCAGGTGAACACTGTCAGGTGAACATGGTCAGATGAACATTATTAGGTGAACATTATTAGGTAAGCATAGTCAGGTGAACATGGTCAGGTGAACATTGTCAGGTGAACATGGTCAGGTGAACATGGTCAGGTGAACATGGTCAGGTGAACACTGTCAGGTGGACATCGTCAGGTGAACATTGTCAGGTGAACATGGTCAGGTGAACACTGTCAGGTGAACATGGTCAGGTGAACACTGTCAGGTGAACATGGTCAGGTGAACACTGTCAGGTGAACATGGTCAGATGAACATTATTAGGTGAACATTATTAGGTAAGCATAGTCAGGTGAACATGGTCAGGTGAACATTGTCAGGTGAACATGGTCAGGTGAACATGGTCAGGTGAACACTGTCAGGTGAACATTATTAGGTGAACATGGTCAGGTGAACATGGTCAGGTGAACATGGTCAGGTGAACATTGTCAGGTGAACATGGTCAGGTGAACATTGTCAGGTGAACATGGTCAGGTGAACATGGTCAGGTGAACACTGTCAGGTGAACATTATTAGGTGAACATGGTCAGGTGAACATGGTCAGGTGAACATGGTCAGGTGAACATTGTCAGGTGAACATGGTCAGGTGAACATTGTCAGGTGAACATGGTCAGGTGAACATGGTCAGGTGAACACTGTCAGGTGAACATGGTCAGGTGAATATTGTCAGGTGAACATGGTCAGGTGAACATTGTCAGGTGAACATGGTCAGGTGAACATGGTCAGGTGAACACTGTCAGGTGAACATGGTCAGGTGAACATTGTCAGGTGAACATGGTCAGGTGAACATTGTCAGGTGAACATGGTCAGGTGAACATGGTCAGGATGAGTTGATGGCAACAGGAGTGACTATGAAGTGAAAATGTTTTGTTCACATTCAAACGTTCTCTGTTTGTCTTTGCCAAAAGTTTGTTTCACGCCTTCAGCGACTTACAAAGAGGTCTGCTCAAGGCAGGCCTCCACGGAACATTCCGTGGAACATCTCTTGGTGCTGTGGGAGTCTGCTGCCTCAGGAAGAACAACAAAAGAATCTTCTAAGCTTGGAGAAACAAAATAAATCTCAAATGGAAACATGTTCCCTTTCTTCTTAGCACTGATGGGGAAATGACGCCAGCAGACATTCCTGTAACAGCATCCTGTCGACATAATGGACGCCCACACCTGCTCCTGTAACAGCATCCTGTCGACATAATGGACGCACACACCTGCTCCTGTAACAGCATCCTGTCGACATAATGGACGCACACACCTGCTCCTGTAACAGCATCCTGTCGACATAATGGACGCACACACCTGCTCCTGTAACAGCATCCTGTCGACATAATGGACGCACACACCTGCTCCTGTAACAGCATCCTGTCGACATAATGGGCGCCCACACCTGCTCCTGTAACAGCATCCTGTCGACATAATGGACGCCCACACCTGCTCCTGTAACAGCATCCTGTCGACATAATGGACGCACACACCTGCTCCTGTAACAGCATCCTGTCGACATAATGGACGCACACACCTGCTCCTGTAACAGCATCCTGTCGACATAATGGACGCACACACCTGCTCCTGTAACAGCATCCTGTCGACATAATGGGCGCCCACACCTGCTCCTGTAACAGCATCCTGTCGACATAATGGACGCCCACACCTGCTCCTGTAACAGCATCCTGTCGACATAATGGACGCACACACCTGCTCCTGTAACAGCATCCTGTCGACATAATGGACGCACACACCTGCTCCTGTAACAGCATCCTGTCGACATAATGGGCGCCCACACCTGCTCCTGTAACAGCATCCTGTCGACATAATGGACACCCACACCTGCTCCTGTGACAGCATCCTGTCGACATAAACGGCAGTAAGCTATAAGTGCTAAATAGATGCTGACTCAGCACTTGCAAAATGTGATTAAAGGTTGTACAAGTAATATATTGTAAGTAATATGGTAGTAGTAATATTGTACAATGATCATATAGTTGATGTAGATGATCATATTGTTGATAATAATAATATACAGCCCAAATATATATATATATATATATATATATTAGAGATGCGTGGATAGGCAATTATTTAATCCGCAACCGCATCAGAAAGTCGTCAACCATCCGCCATCCACCCGATCTAACATTTAATCAGAACCGCACCCGCCCGCCATCCGCCCGCACCCGCCCGTTGTTATATATCTAATATAGACGATGCAAGGCATTAGTGAGGTTATAAAGCTTTTGCCTGTTAAAGAAAGGAGACTGATCCAATGCAGTACAGACATTCGCGTGCCACGCTGTCACGACCCAGACACACTCCAGTGCGCAATCATATGGGAGCCGCGCTGAGCGCACCTCCAAGCGCGTCTCGCTGCCGGCGACGGCCGGGTAAATGGGCCCGACGCTCCAGCGCCATCCATTTTCAGGGCTAGTTGATTCGGCAGGTGGGTTGTTACACACTCCTTAGCGGGTTCCGACTTCCATGGCCACCGTCCTAGCTGCTGTCTATATCAACCAGGGTGAGCCCCACCCCTTTCGTGAGCGCACTGCGCGCGGAGTGACCCCTGTTACGCGCCCCCGGCAACAGGGGTGGCGGGCAGGTAAGCTGTGCGGGCGGAGCGCGCGGAGTGACCCCTGTTACGAGCCCCCGGCCACGGGGGTGGCGGGCAGGTAAGCTGTGCGGGCGGAGCGCGCGGAGTGACCCCTGTTACGAGCCCCCGGCCACGGGGGTGGCGGGCAGGTAAGCTGCTTACCTGCTGCGCGTGACGCCGGCCGCGGCGAAGGCGGACGAGGCGGGGTGTCGGTGCAGTGGGCGCGGTGGTGACCCTGGACGTGCGTCGGGCCCTTCTCGCGGATCGCCTCAGCTACGGCTCCCGGTGGGGCCCTCTCGGGGGAAGGGGCCTCGGTCCCGGACCCCGGCGAGGCGTCCCTTCTCCGCTCCGTAAAAGTGTCCATCTCTTTTCTTTTTTCTTCTTCTGTTGTGGCATATGCTGCAGGTGCCTGCTCGTTTTTCGTATGTGGGTAACAACATTTAACTATGTATATATATTTCCCAATTGGTTTAACTGCCACCCGCCTGAATCTATTTAAAATCTAATTTTTTTTAATTTCAACCGCCCGACCCGACCCGACCCGCGGATAAAATCTAATTTTTTTTAATTTCATCCGCCCGATCCGCGGATAATCCGCGGACTCCGCGGTTGTGCCCGCAAACCGTGCATCTCTAATATATATATATATATATATATATATATATATATATATATATATATATATATATATATATATATTTATATACATAGCCTAATATATACAGCCCAAATATATATATATATATACATATATATATATATATATATATATATATATATATATATATATATATATATATATATATATACATATGTATGTGTGGGAAAAAAATCACAAGACTATTTCATCTCTACAGGCCTGTTTCATGAGGGGGTTCCCTCAATCATCAGGAGATTTTAATGGGAGCATTCACATACCATGGTTTATATAGGGCACAGAGTGGGTGGGTACAGGCTGGCGTAGGGGCGTGGTGATTGGCTCATGTGTTACCTAGGAGGTGTTTCCGTCTGTGGCGGCATGCTGATACAATTTCGCTGCGCTTGTTGAGGGATGACAGGTCTGGACGGTAAATAATAAACAGTTTCTCTTTCAAGCATAGGTTGCATCTTTTATTACCACTATTGTAAGGTGTGCTGGATGCAAGAATTTGCCATGTTATTGAATATTCAACATTATTGTCTTTGAGGTCCCAAATGTGTTTGCTGAGTTCTGTGGTATTGCTGAGTTCTGTGGTATTCCTTCTTTTTCTGAGCTAAAAAAGTTAGCATGTGTCAGATACCAAGTTATAAGACTCTGGGGTAATGGTTGCATAATGAGCTAAAAAAGCTAGTATTTGTCACAAACCAAGTTGTAAGACTCTGGGGTAAACAGCTGCAAAACAAGCTGAAAAAGTTAGCATGTGTCAGATACCAAGTTATAAGACTCTGGGGTAATGGTTGCATAATGAGCTAAAAAAGTTAGCATTTGTCACAAACCAAGTTGTAAGACTCTGGGGTAAACAGCTGCAAAACAAGCTGAAAAAGTTAGCATGTGTCAGATACCTAGTTGTAAGACTCTTGGGTAAACGGCTGAAAAATAAGCTAAAAAAGTTAGCATGTGTCAGATACCAAGTTATAAGACTCTGGGGTAAACGGCTGCGAAACGAGCTTAAAAAGTTAGCACGTGTCATATACCAAGTTATAAGACTCTATGTTAAACGATTGCAAAATGAGCTAAAAAAGTTAGCATGTGTCACTTACCAAGTTGTAGGACTCTGGGGTAAACGACTGAAAAATGTGCTAAAAAAAAGTTAGCATGTGTCACTTACCAAGTTGTAAGACTCTGGGGTAAACGGTTGAAAAATGAGCGAAAAAAGTTAGCATGTGTCAGATACCAAGTTGTAAGACTGTGGGGTAAACGGCTGCAAAATAAGCTAAAAAGAAAAGTTAGCTAACTAGTTAGCTAGTTTCTATACCTGAACTGATACGATTGGATGACAACTGAGGGAGAAGAATGATGACAAAAACGGAAGAATTTCCAGGAAAAAATGGAATTCCTGGTAATCTGGGACATTTGGGAAGACAAACCAATGTAAGCTACGGTTTCCCGGTCAAGCCGAACGTTTTGATACACAAACAGTTCCAATCGGATGAAAACTGTGGGAGTAGAAGCGCTAAATAAAAACAAAATAGGATGGAAATGGAGGTATGATGGTAATGAATTGAACATTATTTGGTGTAGAACAACATATTTGTGACTGACTTGTTGAAAGTTTTGTGGCGATCAGACAGAAGTTTGGTGCCTTCCTTCGCATTTTATCATCACCCGTCAGTCGAGTATCGGTCATTTTTGTTATGATCCGTTGCCCGGATCATAGTTTGTTTAGGTTTATTTAGGTTTTGATTCACCGGTGGTTTAAGTTCTGTTTCCGCACCCCCGTTTTGTGTTTCTTGGTTGTCATGGCTGCTGATTGTTTTCACCTGCCTCTGATTAGTGTTCGGGACGCTCACCTGTTCCCGGGCACTAATCAGAGAGCTATTTAGTCCCGTCTGTCGCTTCACTCAGTCTGGTGCTTTTATTTGCTTCTATGCAACAAGTGACGTTGTCTATCCTTTATATCCCTGAGCTAAGCTTTGCCTTATGCGTGTCTTGTTAGCTCTCCTGTTAGCTCCCCGTGCTTTGTTTGTTTGTTCCTGCCTGATTGATAGAATAAATCACTGTCTTACCTGCACTTTTGTCTCCAGAGTTCCTGCTGCAATCTTTGAAGAACAATCCGCGCAATCACTATGTGTCCAATTTTAATCGCAACTCATTCGGAAGACTTTGCTAAAGCATCACCCATGTTTTTGGCTAAAAAATGGTAGACGGAAACCAACATGGCCAACTTCCCGTTTGTTTCCAAATACGAGCTTTTGAGACTTCTGCGTGACAGACGTCTCCAGCAAACTCCATGACGATACGTGAATCTAGTAGCAGGGGCTAATTCCTTCAAATATTCAAGGCGGCGTTAGAGAGTAATCTGCCACACCAGAGTCCCTTTAGAGAGACTGGAGGAGATGTGGATGAAGAGACAGGTGCTGCGGAGTTTGGAGAGACTGGAAGAGATGCGGATGAAGAGACAGGGCTGCAGAGTTTGGAGAGACTGGAGGAGATGTGGATGAAGAGACAGGACTGCAGAGTTTGGAGAGACTGGAGGAGATGCAGATGAAGAGACAGAGCTGCAGAGTTTGGAGAGACTGGAGGAGATGCAGATGAAGAGACAGGACTGCAGAGTTTGTAGAGACTGGAGGAGATGTGGATGAAGGGACAGGGCTGCAGAGTTTGGAGAGACTGGAGGAGATGCGGATGAAGGGACAGGGCTGCAGAGTTTGGAGAGACTGGAGGAGATGCGGATGAAGGGACAGGGCTGCAGAGTTTGGAGAGACTGGAGGAGATGCAGATGAAGAGACAGGACTGCAGAGTTTGGAGAGACTGGAGGAGATGCAGAAGAAGAGACAGAGCTGCAGAGTTTGGAGAGACTGGAGGAGATGCAGATGAAGAGACAGGACTGCAGAGTTTAGAGAGACTGGAGGAGATGTGGATGAAGGGACAGGGCTGCAGAGTTTGGAGAGACTGGAGGAGATGCAGAAGAAGAGACAGAGCTGCAGAGTTTGGAGAGACTGGAGGAGATGCAGATGAAGAGACAGGACTGCAGAGTTTGGAGAGACTGGAGGAGATGTGGATGAAGGGACAGGGCTGCAGAGTTTGGAGAGACTGGAGGAGATGCAGATGAAGAGACAGGGCTGCAGAGTTTGGAGAGACTGGAGGAGATGTGGATGAAGAGACAGGGCTGCAGAGTTTGGAGAGACTGGAGGAGATGTGGATGAAGAGACAGGACTGCAGAGTTTGGAGAGACTGGAGGAGATGCAGATGAAGGGACAGGGCTGCAGAGTTTGGAGAGACTGGAGGAGATGCGGATGAAGAGACAGGGCTGCAGAGTTTGGAGAGACTGGAGGAGATGCAGATGAAGGGACAGGGCTGCAGAGTTTGGAGAGACTGGAGGAGATGCGGATGAAGAGACAGGACTGCGGAGCTGGCGCTGAGTGCCGGGACGGACAAGCTTCACAGTGTCTTGGCTGAATGAGCAGGTATCGGACACCTCGGTCTCCTTGGACGTATCCTCGCTCATCCATGCGGACTGGACACTGGCCGAGAGTTGGTGGGCGGCCGAGGGTGGAGGCGGCTCTCTTGGTTGCTTTGTTGGGTCTGCTTCTGTCTCTGGCCATGCTCCCCCCACCCCAGCAGATGATGGCGTGGAACACCGCAGAGGCCACCACAGTGTATATGTTTTTTTGGTTGTTGTCTTTGTATTACTTTTGTAGCTGTGTGTAGAAATGGCTGGTTGCATCAGCTCTGCTCTTTTAATGTCTTTAATGTCCTTTGTGTTCTCTCATGTTTGATGTTTCCCTCTTACACACAGTCTGGACCCCCTCTCCAGGGCCCAAGCTTAGACTGAATTTTTTTTCTCCCCCCCCCCCCCCAAATCCTTTACCTGTTTCTCACCGTTTTTGTAAGGGGCGCCGGAAGTTGGCAGATCAGTCAGCAATCCTGTTCTGTCTCCCTGTAATGTTTGTCTGCTCTTGAATGGAATTGAGCTGAAAATCTTGGGGATTAATAAAGCATTTCTAGATTTCTGTTTCTGATTTTGATTCTGATTAAAATGTAGAAATTTAAGATTTGTAGGACTGGACGCGTTTGCAAAAAGTGGTGAGTTTTCGTGCGAGTTTCCGGCCTCAAAAATGTGATCGAATTGGGCAAAAAATAATGCACAGAGCTATTACCATAGGGCCCGAGCAGCAAATAAATTGCTAACAGTTATCATTCTAGGACGTAAAGCATTCCAATGCTAATTAATGCATGACGTTCCCTCAGTAACAAAGCTTCATGAATGTTCTCATCAAGACTCTTCACTTGTCTCAACTATTGGTGGATTGCAAACAGCTGGAAGCAGGTTCATTCTTCTTCTTCCAGCCGCAAACATTAAACAAACTGCAGTGACAGAAACACGGAGTGTTTGGCGCCAGTGGGAGGAATCATTCTCCCCTCATCATGTTTGTGACATTCTCCGGCCCATGAATCCGAGAGGAAACAGAGCAGCCCCAAGTTGGGACTGAAGACTGGTAATCTTCAGCGAGCCGGGCAGTGACTGATGAACAATCTGACGCTTTGTGCCAGCAGTTTGCTCCCGCTGCTCCAAATGACTTCTGCTCGTGTGAACGAGGCTTCGCAACAGAACTCCACTGCTTACCCGGCAGAAGGAACCGATGGGACGCCAATCGAGCAGCGTAAGCTGCTAGGATTTAGAAAAATGTACTTTCACTTGTGTCCTCAAAGTTGTTGTATGGATTCACTGTGTTGTGCGTCTTTAGGAGAAGGAAGGTGAAGGACCCAGAATCACCTTACTCAGTAAGTTCCTTCCAATTCATCCACTGAAGCAAAACATCTGACCCCCTATCCTTTCCACAGAGGGATATATTTTAAGGGCAAGTACAGAGGTACTGTGACAACCGACTGACTGAGGTGCTAACATACATTTTTTTGACTCCTCGCTCCAACTACCCGACCCTGCTTGAAGACAGCGTCCATCACCCTTGGACCAAAGAGCACCACAGTCAGTACGTGTCCACGCACTCAAATAGTTTGCGTCTAAATAAGCCTTCCATGGAAACAGCTTAATCCGATCGGTTTTTGAAAAGTCAGACTGACACACCTGGATTATGCGATTGGAAATTAGATCTCTCGACGGGGGGGGGTGCGGCCGGAGAGGACCCATCGTATCGCGCATGCACCGGTCTCAAGGCGTGGGTTGTAAGCAGGAATGGCAAGCTTCCTCTGGGACTGTCTCAGTCGAGGCATGAACGGTCTTTTCCTGCAATCCATAGAACCCTTTTGAATAAACTCCGAGGTGATCTCTGTCCGATTATTCTATCGGAAGACTCCCTATTTGCCCCGATACATTCTTGTTAGTAGCGTCATGTTCGTAGCGCAATCCAAGATCATTTCTGGATGCTGTCTGCTATTTAACATCAACATAGCTAATATTTGTAATCTGTGCCAATATTACAGCGGACATAGTTGTAAGTATCCGTAGATCCTAGAATGAAGTCATTGGTCAACCGGAAAATCAATCATTAATACGTGCTAAAGGGAAATACCTATATGGTTCAAAAAGGTGAGGTGAAGACTGCGTCGTTTATTACTACAAAACTACAAAAGCAGTGAAGTTGTCACGTTGTGTAAATGGTAAATAAAAAGAGAATACAACAAATCCGTTTCAACTTATATTCAATTGAATAGACTGCAAAGACAAGATATTTCATGTTCACACTGAGAAACTTTCTTCTTTTTTGCAAATAATCATGAACTTAGAATTTAATGGCAGCAACACATTGCAAAAAAGTTGTCACAGGGGCATGTTTACCACTGTGTTACATGGCCTTTCCTTTTAACAACACGCAGTAAAGGTTTGGGAACTGAGGAGACACATTTTTGAAGTGGAATTTTTTCCCATTCTTGCTTGATGTACAGCTTAAGTTGTTCAACAGACTCCCTTCTCATATTTTAGCCTTCATATTGCACCAATGGGAGACAGGTCTGGACTACAGGCAGGCCAGTCTAGCACCTGCACTCTTTTACTATGAAGCCACGCTGTTGTAAGACGTGGCTTGGCATTGTCTTGCTGAAATAAGCAGGGGCGTCCATGATAACGTTGCTTGGATGGCAACATATGTTGCTCCAAAAGCTGTATGTACCTTTCAGCATTAATGGCGCCTTCACAGATGTGTAAGTTACCCATGTCTTGGCCACTAATACACCCCCATACCATCACACATGCTGCCTTTTACACTTTGTGCCTAGAACAATCCGGATGGTTCTTTTCCTCTTTGGTCCGGAGGACACGACGTCCACAGTTTCCAAAAACAATTTGAAATGTGGACTCGTCAGACCACAGAACACTTTTCCACTTTACATCAGTCCATCTTAGATGAGCTCGGGCCTAGCGAAGTGTTTCTGGGTGTTGTTGATAAATGGCTTTAGCTTTGCATAGTACAGTTTTAACTTGCACTTACAGATGTAGCGACCAACTGTAGTTACTGACAGTGGTTTTCTGAAGTGTTCCTGAGCCCATGTGGTGATATCCTTTACACACTGAAGTCGCCGTACCGCCTGAGGGATCGAAGATCACAAGCCTTGCCGCTTACGTGCAGTGATTTCTCCAGATTCTGGGAACTTTTTGATGATATTACGGAGCGTAGATGGTGAAATCCCTAAATTCCTTGCAATAGCTGGTTGAGAAATGTTGTTCTTAAACAATTTGCTCAGGCATTTGTTGACAAAGTGGTGACCCTCGCCCCGTCCTTGTTTGTGAATGACTGAGCATTTCATGGAAGCTGCTTTTATACCCAATCATGGCACCCACCTGTTCCCAATGAGCCTGTTCACCTGTGGGATGTTCCAAATAAGTCTTTAATGAGCATTCCTCAACTTTCTCTGTCTATTTTGCCACTTGTGCCAGCTATGTTGAAACATGTTGCAGACATCAAATTCCAAATGAGCTAATATTTGCAAAAAATAAGAAAGTTTCTCAGTGTGAACATGAAATATCTTGTCTTTGCAGTCTATTCAATTGAATATAAGTTGAAAAGGATTTGTTGTATTCTCTTCGTATTTACCATTTACACAACGTGACAACTTCACTGCTTTTGGCTTTTGTAGTTGGCACACGTTTTCTTTAATCTCCTTTCAGTTCAATTTTCTTAGTAAAGAAATTCATAAAGTCATCAGCCGAGAGGGTGGAGCTACTGGGAGGAGTTTCTTGTTGGGTTAGCGATGCTATTGTATTGAACACAATTTAGGATTGTTTTTATTGAGGCGAATTAGATTTGAGTAGTAATTAGTTTTAGCTAAGGTAAGCGTGTGTTTATAAGTTATTAAACTATCACTCAATGCTTGATGGAAAACCTCAAGTTTAGTCGCACGCCATTTGAGTTCCAGCTTTCTACATGATAGTTTAAGAGCTATGGTTTCATCATGTTAAATGAAGAGTTTCTGTCTCTTTGTGAATGACTGAGCATTTCATGGAAGCTGCTTTTATACCCAATCATGGCACCCACCTGTTCCCAATTAGCCTGTTCACCTGTGGGACGTTCCAAATAAGTGATTGACGAGCATTCCTCAACTTTCTCACTCTTTCTTGCCACTTGTGCCAGCTTTTTTAAAACATGCTGCAGGCATCAAATTCCAAATGAGCTAATATTTGCAAAAATGATAACGTTTTCCAGTTTGAACGTTAAATATCTTGTCTTTGCAGTCTATTCAATTGAATAAAGTTGAAAATAATTTGTTGTATTCTCTTTTTATTTAGCATTTATACAACGTGACAACTTTTGTACATAACAAGTTGGCTCCTCCCCCTCGAAAAGCGGCTTTGTTTCATTGGGGAGAAAAAAACAAACGGGGAAAAAGAAGCAACAGGAGACGATTAGTTTGTGTTTCAAAACATCTTTCTTTGTTGTTTGCACGTTTTTTTGACTCACTTTTTGCAGCCGCGTCAAGGCCAATTGTGCACATTTGACAATTGTGTCATTCATGAAGGAAGAGATGAAACAATAATGTCGCGTTTTAACATCGTTTCCACGTTGTTTGTCGACTGACAGCGACGTGAAAAGGAGCCAGAATGTTCCGGGAGAACGGAGGCAATCATCTTCTCGTATTCGTCTCATTGCTTCGTTTAATTTTGTTTTGACGTTTCTGTCCAAGCAAGACATGAGATGCAAATAAGCTCCGCATCAGCCGCTGTTTATCCTTCTCAGTATTTGGCATTGGAGTTGGCCAAATGGAAACATCCTCTGACACGTCCAATTGAGGAGAAATCACGTAGAAACGCCACAAATATTCAAATATAGAAATAGTCCATACAGAATAAAACCATCAAAACACTCACATGGTTTTACTAATCAGTTTGCGTGTCAACACAAAAGACTGAAGCATTTCCAGGTCGTGGTTGTGTTGTAGTGGCCGGGTGACAACTGTAATGTACTGTAATCTACAGTAGAACACACTTAACTACTACATTAGGTCAAATAAGTGTAAAGGTGACTATAGCAGTGGTTCTCATACTTTTTTTGTCATCCCCCACTTTGGACAAGGGGGAGTTTTCAAGCCCCACCTGCCCCCATCGCCCCAACAGAGCGCTAATGCCAAGCTTTAACATTTTCAAATTTATTGAACATCAAGTTGTATACATTCAAACTCAATAACATAAAATAACATCAAGTCCAATAATAAATAAAATAACTGTGCAGTTGTGGTATAACTTGCATCAAGTTCAATAATAAATAAAATAACTTCTATCAAGTT